>NW_011336804.1:61786-99274 GCF_000735185.1 Notothenia coriiceps | reverse complement strand
AAGACCTAAAAAAGGGCACGTTGCATTGGCGGACAAGAGCAGAACAGGGAAGATGCGGCGTGGTTCCGTCGATCCGTACTCTGAGAAGGAGGAGTGTGGTCTCCTCTGCCTCACAGCGTCCGACCGGAGGACGCCGACGCCGTCGTCCTTACGGTCGAGCTCGATGACTGAGTTGGTCCAGACGGAGCATAACGGAGCCCGACGTTATTACGGGTCCCGGATAGCTGTGGTGCCCGCGCACGCCCGCGTAACAAGGCGGAATTGGCGGTTTCGGAGGTGCTCCGATCGGTGCGTTCGATGTGCGCCGAGGCTCTGGAGAGTACGCGACATTTGAGCCGGGCCGCGGCCGCTCGTCCCGTACACCCGCTGGCGTGCGCCACGGCTCCAAGGCGCGACACAGTTTCGACCCTGAGCCACGGCCGGCCGTCGCGCGCCTGGTCCCCCTGGGGTACGACACAGTTCGACCCCGACGGGGTTGACTGATGGTACCAGAGGGCCCTCCTACAGCCTCGAACCTATACTCCTCGTCCTTGCTTCTTATGGGGTGAGCCTCCAAAGAAGAAGCTGAGTCTGCTCCGTATCCGTTGGAAAAAAACGGCAGGGTAGATTCTGATATTAACTGGAGTGTTAATAAAGAGAATTCCCGTGCGAAGCAAAAGTAGCTGGCGAGCGTACGTCGACCGAAGGTTAGCTTCGTAAATCAGTCTGTGGACCGTTAAGCTAGCTAGCTACTGATCTTTCTCGAGATGTGCTCCGAAGCGAGAAGAGGTGTTTGAATGACGCCTGCGTCGTGGCGCAAGCTACTTATAGAGTTGTTGGATTCCCTGACGTTGGCGTCAAGATCACCAGCCAATCAGGATTGGCGTAATGAGATTGATGCTTCTGGTGCATACGCGTTGAGGCGCATCCCATAGTGAGACATCGAACGGAGTGTTATGAATGAGAACTACCTTTCATATTAGCTAAACAGAGAGAACATCTTTATAGCTACTTGTATAAGGAAAGGGAAAAATGAAGTAGAATGTGTGTTTACGTAACATCCGCTAAACGTACACTGAGGAGAATGAGAATATAAATATGAAAGCGGAGATAGGAAGAAGGCCAGATCCAGACAGTGGGGTTTCCTTGTCTCTTGTGTATTGCTGCTGAAACCCCGTCCTCTGAAAACGATCTGCTTTCCCTTGCAGGCAGAGGATCAAACCTCCCTCAGGGCTTTAGATATTCTGACTTCATTTCTGCATTCTTCAATTCTCAATAACAAATAAATCACAAAATCTGAGTTCATGTTATTACTCGGAGTTTAGAGGGAGCGATTTAGTTAATATAAGACTGTTTCATACAGAGTCCCTAAAGGCACACTTTTCTTTTTTTAGAAATGCAATTAAATAAAATAAAATAGGTCAACGCTGTTTCATGATTGCTCTGACTCCAGATAAGCGTATCTTTTGTTGCTGCCGTTATGCAAATGAGTCCTAGTGCTGACAGTGGCCATGATATCTGTCTCCGGAGTTTGAACCAAGAGTTTCAAAACCAACACACATTACAGCCATTTAGAATTATAAATCACGTATTAAAAATAATAATTATGAATCCCCTTTTTGGAATAATAGCTCTGAAATGTATATCTGCTGGGCAGGAAATGGTGTTATTTAATGTCCCAGAAAAGATCAGTACTTTTATTCATACACTCAATTTTATGATGAATTTATCCAAGCTTTGCACATCCCAGGATATAAATACTATGCAATATGGATGGTATAAATCATCTTGAGTTATGGATCTTAATGCACTGCCTTCATGTTCACAGGATTTAAACAAACGGAAAAGTGAAGAAAAGAGCTGACAAGGTAGGAGCTGATACAAGGAAACTGCAACCCACTGAGCAGATAGATTATACAACTTAAGCTTTGTGTTTTGTTTTTTCATGTAAGACTATTTTATCTGGAGTCCCTGAAGGAACATAGAGAGAAATACAAACTAAGATTAAAACAAAATGTAGGAAATTCAGTTCATTCTTATTAATGCAAAACATTGAAAAGATCAATGTTCTTCCTGACACCAGATTAGCAATAGTTTGATGCAAAGTTCTGCAGCTGCTAACGGAAGGTCTGCCTCCGGATATTTTCTTCATACTTAAGCTAAATCAGTTAATCAAGCTAACATGATATTAGTTTGATTGTCAATAAACAATACAGTTGCTTTCAACTTAAAAATAGTTGTACACATTCAAAATACAATGTAGATGATTTATATAGTACAGTTTGCATAAAAAAAATATTTACAATGGGAAACAGCTTTAAGTGCGTAGCATACATGTAGCAAGTTAGCTTTCAAACTGTGTTTATATTGTACAGACTAATGGTAAGATTTAAAACATTGATTGAAAGATAAATACATTAGATAAAGCTGTTTTCATTTTTGAAAAAAAAAAGAAAAAACTAACATTCCGTTGTTCCGTGTCATTCTAAAACATTCCGTTGTTCCGTGCCATTCTAAAACATTCCGTTGTTCCGTGTCATTCTAAAACATTCCGTTGTTCTGTGCCATTCTAATGCTGCGTTCACATCGGACGCAATGCGGTGTTTGGGGGCGGCGCGATTACATGTAAAGTCAATGCAGAGACGCGGATTCGCTCCGACGGCGAGCATGAAGCGGTGGACGCGGCGCGAATCACGCGATTGAGGCGATTGAATGGTGCCGCGTCGAACGCGAGAGTTCAATTTTTTCAACTCGAGCGTCAAATTCACGTGACACGTAAGCCAATCAGCGTTGGGATTCCCTCTGACGTCCGTCTGACGTACTGCTGTTGATCAGTCGTAAAGATGGAAGAGAAGATAGTTGTTGCTGTGAGTGGGTTCCCGGAGATAACAGCGTGGGAGCAGAGGTGAGAGTCCAAAACAATAAACATTTGATGAATTATAAAGATCTTTCCTATATACACTGATCCTTATGAGGCAGTATTTCTTTTCAAACACTGCCACTTTCTGTGATTTCCCTTTATTGTACCCATTGTTAATTTTTTCAAATTTATTATAAATTTTACTAATTTCATGTTTTAACAAGGGAAGTTTCTACTAGTTGGTACCGTCATATTTAGATAATTTTTAAGGTTTAAATTGTCACGTATTTAATTAAATACTTAAAGCTTGAAGTCTTCAAGAAGACGACGGCAACGTCAGAACCTTCCCCCTTACCTTCGTCCGAAGCCTCCCTTACGAGTAGAAGACTCTCACCACGCCGTCCGTCTCGTGGCCTTGGGGCAGAGTCCCGGAGTCCGTCCGCAAGTACGTGGAGTGAAAAGTAACAGTTGATGTTAAAGGACCGGAAAAAGAAGGACGTACTGTTCTTCGTTTTATCGTAACAAATATCACCTTCCAATGTCGTTACGTATGGTTATGGTTATTTTACGTTAGTTTTGACAGTAAATGTATGGGGAAAGCACGAGCGATGGGGTTGATCCAGGACGTCCCGTAGTCGTCCCTGTCGTCGTCCCAGTAGTCATCCCTTGTCCGCGTTCCCGTTAGGTCATCCCTGTCGTCGTCTCTATCGTCGTCCCCGTAGGTCGTCCCTTCGTTCGTCGTCCCCGTAGTTCATCCCTGTCGTCGTTCCTGTAGTCATCCGCTGGTCGGGCGTCCCTTCGCCGTCTCTGTCGTCGTCCCCGTTAGTCGTCCTGTCGTCGTCCCCGTCGTCGTCCCTTTCGTCGTTCTCTGTCGTCGTCCCCGTAGTCATCCCTGTCGCGTCGCGCCGTCGTCGTCCCTTCGTCGTCTCTGTCGCGTCCCCCGTCGTCGTCCCTTTCGTCGTCACTGTCGTCTCCGCCGTCGTCGTCTCTGTCGTCGTCCCCCGTCGTCAGTCCCTGTCGTCGTGCCCGTCGTCGTCCCCGTAGTCATCCCTGTCCTTCGTCCCTGTCGTGTCTGCTGTCGTCGTCCCGTAGTCGTCCCTGTCGTCGTCCCGTCGTCGTCCCTGTCGTCGTCCGTAGTCGTCCCTGTCTCGTCCTTGTCGTCGTCCTTTCGTCTCCTCCGTTAGTCAGCCTTGTCGTCGTCCCGTCGTCGTCCCTTTCGTCTCTCTGTCGTCGTCCCCGTAGTCGTCCCTGTACGTCGTCCCCGTTCGTCGTCCTTTCGTCGTCTCTGTCGTCGTCCCGAGTCATCCCTGTTCGTCGTCCCCGTCGTGTCCTTTAGGTCGTCTCTGTCTCGTCCCGCGTAGTCATACCTGTCGTCGTCCCCGTCGTGTCCTTTCTGTCGTCTCTGTCGTCGTCCCCCCGTCGTCGTCCCTGTCGTCGTCCCCGTAGGTATCCCATCGTCGTCCCTGTCGTCCGTCCCCATAGTCATCCGGTCGTCGTCCGCTTGTCGTCGTCTGTCGCGTCTCTGTACGTCGTCCCGTAGTCTAACATAACAACATCAAGGAACTCTCGTTTATATTATTACTCTATCATATTACCTTGTCCGATTACATTGAAGATCTAAAACACTCTATGTTTGAAAAAATGTTACGTGAGACCATTAAATATTAATGAATAACTATTTTAATTCGTCAATATCGGAACTATAAGTAGAACTTGAAACTAAAAATCGTAAAAAAAACATCTATAAGGACATACTGAAAGGATACGTCACACTTACTTACAGAGGTGAAGCAGTTGTGTTGGGCAGAGGGCACGACGAGGGACACGAAAGTGCCAGGCATGGAGACGTCCAGGACAGAAGGAGCTGGGGCTGTGGATATACGACCACAAAAAAAGAGCCCCATTGTTTACCCACTCCTTCCTGTCCTTGGCGCCTCAAAAGGTGAACAATAATCCAGGGACGACGCCTTGGTGAGGAGGATAGGAAGAGGAGAAAGGAAGAACTGTATCCACAGGGACTCCGGAAAGGTGAAGGAACGCCGTATGGGAAGGAGATGTTCTTTTTGCAAAGTGTGGTTGCGCCGGTTGAAAATTGCAATGTTAGTGACGGCAATTTTTTTTGGCCGCCAACTCGATTGAACCAATTCACGATTACATAACAACCAAATAGACATTAGTTCGTTTGTTGCCTGACATATAAAAGATCATTGAATGGTCTAACGGATGAAGGGAGCGAATAAAAGGAGGTACGCTCGAGAAAGAACAACACCAGGGCCATCTATCATGCGTGTANCTAAGTGGCTTGACCTAAAGGTCCCATGTCATGCCCATTTCCACTGATCATAATTCCATTGTTGAGGTCTACTAGAATAGATGTATATTGTGCAATTTTCCAAAGAAAATTGCACAATATACATCTATTCTAGTAGACCTCAACAATGGAATTATGATCAGTGGAAATGGGCATGACATGGGACCTTTAGGTCAAGCCACTTAGAAAGAGTTGTTCGTAGTACTTTGTAAAATAAATAAATAAAACAGATGTGAGAAAAAGGGGTGAGGCCTGACAAATGGGGTTCAATTCTATCCTTTTAATAGATAGATAGATCATAGGTACTTTATTGATCCCAATTTGGGAAATGTTTGCATTGCAGCAGCATAAAAAACAAGCCAATAAGAGAAATTAAGACAAGAAATAAACAGTCCAAAATATTTCTGAAATAGATATAAAATAGCATTAAAGTTAAAACATATATATATATATGGAAAATATACATGTGGAAATACAACTATCCAGTAACAAATATAATGCAGGATACTATTGTGCAAGAAATTGATTATTCAATATTAAATTGAATAATGTACACAAATGTGTTGTAGTTCGAGTAGTTAACTCCTAAAACATTGCAAAAAGGTAATTAGCAACTGGAATGACTATGCAAATATAAATGAACATATCACAGATAGTTCACAACTCCCCAACATGTATTGTGGCATGTGACGTAACCCTTACCGATCTGCTCCAGCAGGTCCCTCATCATCTCTGCCCTGGCCCATGGAGGACTTCACATATCGCGAGGCTTTCTCCACATAGCCTGGAGGGTTTGTTGTCCAATTCAAATAACTACTTACTCTGTTCATTGTGTATATTATTCAAAACAAAGCAGTCAAAATGTTGGAAGTCTTCATGGACAAGAAATAAATCCACTTAATGCATTGTAACTAAAAGAGTATAGACCAAATAACGGTAATGTCGTATAATAATGTATAGCTAGCAAAGACATTTAAAACATCAGATCCACACATGAGGTTTTGTGTCAACCAGGAAGTGTTTTAACGTCATCAGCGTGACGGATCATCATCTGACCAATCATCGAAGAGAAAGCGGAAGTGTCAAAGAAGCGAGAGGATTCCCTCTTTCTACTTCCGTTTTCAACTGCACCGAGTCACACAGTAAATACGACCTTCTCATTCGGTATTTATTCATAGACTGTATATGTTTGTTCCCCATAAATAAATGCACCACAACAGTGTATTGCTGCAACGCCAGAAAATAAAAAAAACGGATCATGCTATTACGTGAAACTTTGTTATATCAAGATATTTTTGACGTGGTTACATTGAAGTTATTGTTAGGCTATAAAAACACTATCATGTTACAGCTTTTCTATAATATATAGCGTCTATCTTGTTAGAACATGAAACTTTACGTGTTTTTGTTTGTACGTATCCTAAAATAATCAGTTGCTCTGTTTTGTAGTATGTGTTTGAATATAAGTAACGTAGTTTTGTTCTATCAATTGCTGACAAGATTTCCCCCACAGCCCCAAACAACAGTATTGTCATTTAGAAAAAAAGAAAACTGGTGAAAATTCCATAAAATTGCAATATTTTCAGGCTTCAAATAATGAGAAAACGTCATTGTCTGTACAAATGGGTATAGTTTTCTTAGTGTTGGCCGTTTACGTTGCAATGTTTATTTATTGTTAGTTAGTTTCTAAGTTTGCCTACATTAACTTGTGATACCTGATTTTAATATTATTTTCAAAATGTATATTATATTATTCGTTAGTGCTCTAAAGAACAGTATTCATTTACACGAAACTCAATTTGGGACCGGAACTGTCTTGTTCATGTTTACTCTTTGGCTGGTCTGCAGCCTTTCTATATATACAGTCTGTTTGCAACAACACAGTAGATTTTTTCGCTTTAACAGTAAGGTCCTGCACCTCTGAAAGTCTGATTTTACTTTTACCTTGAATTGCAGTTATGGCTGATGTCAGCAAAACTGAAAAGGTTCAGTTGCACGTGCCAGATTTAGAGGAACTACGTGGTGGTATGGACTTTGATACACATGCATGTTTATGAAACAGAATGTTCATTAAGAGTGTGTATGCTAATAGTAACGACTTATTGTTGGTTGCAGTATTACAAGCAGGCCTGGAAGATAACTTTGCTGAAGTTCAGGTGAGTGTTGTGGAGTGTCCAGATCTCACCAAGGAGCCCTTCCAGTTTCCTGTGAAAGGTAGGAACATCAGAAAAGAACACTGCATTCTACAACAGTGTGCAGTTAGTAAAATAAAAATATATACACATTATTTATGTAAGTGGCAGAATATCAATGCACTGTGAAAATCAGATCCCCCATGCATGCCCTACTATGTTTATTTTGTCAATTCATGCACAATTTAATACACCTAAGCCTAAGCTTTTGCATCACTTCCATTTATATCAGCCCCTCAAAGTTTTTCATATTCTTCAAGTATGGATGTATTGCACATGTTTTTTTTAACATGAGATTTATTTGTTGTCGGGTTAAAGATATTATTGGATTGATTATTACAAAAAGTGAAATGGTTGCAAAATGAAATCCGTCAGAATTGTGAAGTCTTCGCGTACTAAAATAGAAAAGCACAATATAATAATGAGCAAACTATTACAAATTACACAATATGATAGACAGTATGAAAACTAAATGTATCACAACTATCAACCTGATTATTTCAGCCGCTGAAGAGATTATATTGATTTCTTGCAAAACCATTGGATGACTTAAAAAACCTTTTTTTCCCAACAAATAGTGACCCGAATAATCTCATAACACTTGATTTCTCATTAAAGGACATTTAAAATGTAATGAGTAATGTATATGTTTATTGAAAGTGAGAGACCTATCAGTTCAATTTAGTTTAATAAGTGTGCTGTTTGCAGTGTTCAGATGCAGGTTTTCAGTTCAACAACCTCAATAAGTTGTGTCCATGTGCTTTTGGTTTTCACTTACCATCACCTCTGTCCTATCACTGCAGGCTTGTGTGGTAAGCCTCGGATCACTGATGTTGGTGGTGTGCCATACCTGGTCCCCTTGGTTCAGAAGCACAAGGTAGATTTAATGAAAATATTGCATGGAGATAATGATCATCAGCCTGTGGTGATGTGGTTTTTACAAAGCCATCTGTCCTCATTCCAGGAATACAACATGAACACCATATCGAAGGAGCTGGAGCTGCCAGGAGCCTTCGTCCTCGGCGCAGCAGCTGCTCCCTCCAGAGTAGTCGGAATGAACGCAGAGGTTTACTTTTTACATCAAATCACAAACTCTGGCTAATATACATTCACTTGCTTTCTGAAGGGTGCAGCATTAAAGTTATTTCCCCTAGAAAGGAAGCCCCAGATATCATCTTGCACAACATGCACAAAAATAACTTGTCAAAGTGGCAACAAAATAATGAAAACAGTCAGATATTTA
This sequence comes from Notothenia coriiceps, assembly GCF_000735185.1. Taxonomy (NCBI): domain Eukaryota; kingdom Metazoa; phylum Chordata; class Actinopteri; order Perciformes; family Nototheniidae; genus Notothenia; species Notothenia coriiceps. The sequence goes on along the minus strand of NW_011336804.1, from coordinate 90,689 downwards.
ATTTTTCATGTAAACCTTCTTTACCAGGTTGTCTTATTACAAAGCAAATATTGGATTAAGGAAAGTAAAACGTTGGGTGGTTGTGAGATTGAAGAACTTTATACTAGCATGTGTCACTTGCTATATTACACAATGGAAAAATAGAAAGACAAAAGCACTTGGGGAACGTCAAAACTCGTTTTTTTCTGACTAAATATTCTCATGCCCAGCTGATGCCTCTGGTTCTGACCGAAGCGGAGGGACGGCCTGCAGTGAACAGCAGCTACTTCGCTTCCATCAATCCCGCTGATGGCCAGTGTCTGCAGGAAAAATACAGCAACAAATTCTCTGACTGCAACTTTGGACTTCTGGGCAATCTGTACGCATGTGAAGGGAAGTCTGGAAAGGTACTGTGTCTTATTTGAACAACAAATCATCTAATCATGTGGAAATCCTTCAAAAAGTCATTTTTTTACTACTTTTGGCAATAATGAACACAGGTCAGGTTATATATGAACTTAAACACAATTATCTGCAAGTTAGTACCCTCGCTAATGTTGTTGTGTTTGAACTTCAGCCCCATCAAATGTGTGCTCCCAATATTTAGTAGGATAAACATTAACAAAAGAGAAGTGACTGCACATGCTGAGCTGTCATGTCCTCTTCACCGGTGTCTCTGCAGGTTATAGAGGTGAAGGCCAAGAAGAGAACCGGGGACCACAGCCTGGTGGCGGCCATGAGGAACACTCTGGAGAGTCACTACCCTGAAAAAAGCCTGGCTCTGGGAGGAACCTTCATCATCCAGAAAGGGAAAGCTAAAATCCACATCATGGTACATTTTGGACTTGATACAAGACACATGATTTAATGCAGTTGCCAGTGGTTCACAATACTTACAATACAGTATAACGTAATAGTAACAATTCTGAGGTTTTTGTATTTAACTTGAACTCTACCCCAGTACAATTCAGAGGCAAATATTTGACTTTTTACTCCACATTTACTAACTTTTATTTGTAAAGATTCTACAAAATATTACTAATTAATAAAACATGTAATCAATACATTATTTATGATGTGTTATTATAGGTTAAGATACACTTTATTGATCCCTTAATAAAATGCACAAGATACCTCGCAGTATAAATACTTAATTGCATCATTAATTATAATCCAAAACTATAATTTATATTATTTTGAAAATGGCTGTTGAGCAAATAAGATACTTTTTTGAAAATGTAAGTATATTTTTATTTATTTCAGTTGAGCCTTGAATTTAGATCTTTTCCGGTTTATTCTCATTCTTGTTTGCAAATACAGTTGTACATTTGAATGCAATCTCTCTCATCACTTAACACCCTTCTATAATAAGAATACATAATAATACATAAGAGACAACACAAATAATTACCGTAATTTTCGGACTATAAGCCGCGCCTTTTTCCCTATTTTTCGACGCTGCGGCTTATATAACGGTGCAGCTAATCTATGGATTTTTACAGCTAACGGCCAACACCTTTAACTCTATGGGCTCTATGGCCAGTCCGCGGACCCCCACCTTTAAGCGGCGGGTTCCAGCAGGAAAAGCTGGAGGCCGGAAAAGAGTGAGACAGGTAGCGCGCAAAAGTAAAAGTGGAACCGAGAGTGGTATGCAGCTGCTGCGGCTTATATTCAGGTGCGCCTTATAGTCCGAAAATTACGGTACCTATTCTTTAAGCTCTGATGCTCTTTAGACTTAACTTGTAACCCTTTGGTATTACTTCTTATGCTAAGTTGATGATCTGAATGCTTCTCCTACCTCTGATAACTAAACACATTGATTTAATTCCCTGTATATTCTCATGGACAGCCTAGAGAGTTCTCTGCCTGCCCCCTCGACACCAACGATGACGTCAACAACTGGCTCAAGCATTTTGAGGTCCGCGCCCCCCTCATCTGCCAGTCAGTGCTGGTATCCAGAGACCCTGTGAGTAAAGCAAACACACACATCTCAGTGAGGCGAGGACACAAGATGAGCATCAGCCGTGCATTTAAAAGTAGGCTGCGTTGTATTGGTTCTTCTCATGTGTTTTCTGTGTATGTACCCAGGGTCTGGACCTGCGCGTGGAGCACACACACTGCTTCAGCCACCACGGAGAAGGTGGCCACTACTACATCGACACCACTCCTGACAGTGTGGAGTACCTCGGCTACTTCATGCCTGCAGAGTTTGTGTACCGCATTGACAGACCTAAAGACACCCATGAAGTTGGAAGAGATTGAAAGATGGATGAATGACTGTGGGCTCCCCCTCAGACAAAACCTGGAAACCCCTCCCTTAGGTGTACTTTCTAAGCCTCATTCCTTTAAATTCATCAACAATTGATTCAAGATAATCCGTTTGACTTTACCTTAAACCAAATGCTTTTATTAGTTTCTGGTTCTGGGAAAATAAGAAAACAGTACATATCTCCCAAACTACTGGACCACTGGACTTGATATTTCCAACATCACCCATGTGTGTGCTATTCTATTTGAACTAATTTCAACTAATGTTTCATTTTTTAATGAATTAAAAAAACTTTGAAAACCCCTTATCTAAATTAATCAAGCACTGTGTGATTTATATGATGTATGTATGTACAAAATAACAAAAAAGTAAATTTTCCTATAAAATAGGCTTAATTTCTATAAATCTTTGCCCTCAAATTGCATCTCTAAAAAATGTCATACATTTCTTATAAACAAAATCAATACATTTCATAGTAAAAAATATATTTGGATTGACTGTTTTTCACTGAATGCAGTAGTGTGTGTGCATCACTCATTCCCTCAGAAATCCAATTATAGTATATACAGTATGGGACCATGAACTACATGCCAATTCATCATGATAACACATTGTGCAAACGATGTCGATGAAATGTTTGCACAGAAAGAAAACACACCCTCAGTCCACCCATGCTGGTGTTTTCACGTAATTGCTTGATTAGGCTTATATTAGGGAGAATGTAAGTGTTTACAGAATATGATTGGCTGATATCTCGATCTTTAGTTGCATATGTGAGGTGTGATAGCAGAGGTCTAATCAGACACCTGTGCTGGTACTTAAATAGCCATGAGTTAAAAAAAGAACCTTGTTTTTCCAACTTGATTTTCACATTTTCTCATATTTTATGAAGCAAAACAATTAAGTGTCAACCCTGGATGCTACGTTATTACTGTCTATAGAAAACAAACATGGCCTTCTGGTACAGTTACATCAATTATAAAAGGGCGAGCAGCAGCAGCAGCAGCAGCAATATTACATTTAGTCATTGTTGTAGTGAAAACGGTGACCATTGTATCATGGGTATGGAAAATTGCCCGAGACACACAATTAAGCAACAGCATGAGATTAACACATGCACAGACAAATATTCTAAATAAATTACAAATTAAATAAAGAATAGTAACAGAGTAATAATCATTTAAAAAATAAATTAAATATTTAAATAAGGAGAGACACTACAGACAAGCATTAATTTGACTGGGGGTTTATTCAAAATGTGTACTTTGCATGATCAAATAAATGGTAGAGACCTTAATACGTAATAATAACAATTATTAGTTTATTTTCTAAATAAGGCTGTGTTTCTCTAGCGTTGAAACAGCGCCCTCTCCTGGCCAGAGCAGGTAACACATCATTTCCCACAATGCTGCTGCCGCACCAGCCCGGAAGTAAGACGTTTATTGACAATATGGCCGCTGTGCTGGGTTTGGATTTGGCGAAAATTGTAATTTGACAGCACTCACCGGGGCTGCGATAATAACCCGTTTTCCCGTCAGGAGTGTAAAGAACAGATGCATTTGAATGAAGGGACCCGCGAACTCACGGGACGGTGTCAGTGAGCTGAGGAAACGTCCAGAGTGTGAAACCCGTCATGTCGTTTTTCAAGAGGAAAGGTGAGGAAGCTCCCTCTGAAGGCTTCAACGTCAACGCTGTCTCGCAGCAAAGAGAGTCCGGCTGAGGAGACCGTAGTCCCGGTAACATGGCACTAGTGTAGTCGAGACTGCGGCCAACAGTAAATCCTCCGCGGACACAGCGGTGTGTGTGGAGCCGCGCCGCTGCTCACTGCAGTGACATGGTTAGCTTAGCGGTGGCCTCTATCCTGCTTGCCCTAGTGTTAGCCAGGGAGGAAATACATCCACCCTAAAGAGCTGTCAACTGTATGTTATTTCAATTAGACACATTACCATGACAGTGTTTGCATAAAATAGTGCTTCTAAATGTTATGAACTTTAACGAACACCAATATCTGTGATAGCCATCAATTGATAAGTGTCGAACTTTGCTATGGCAGCTAGCTAGCTTTATCAATACATTTCCATACAGGTTTAACCAGACATAAGTATGAAAAAGACTATTAAATGTCCGTTTTAACTGAATTAGAGTTGTTAGGTTATTATAAAGAAAATGTGTGTAGTCTTCATTGAGAAAAGTTTGACCAAAATGGATGTAGCTAACGTTGGTAACATTGCTCAGCATCATTCAACGTTAAGTAGAAGGAACTGATTGAATTGAACCTGCAGTTTTAGTTATAAACCAAAGCATGATGAAGCATTTTTGCTGGCTACCACCAAGTAAAATAATGATAATATAGTCTAATAGCTCAGCTTTCATGTACAGGCTCTTCATACACGTTGTAATATGCCATGTTTTTCTAAACTGTTTGATAGAAATTGGTTTCGCTTCATTTGGAAGACTCTAGTGCAGGTGCATCTTTTATTTATTCGACACATTTAATAGTAGTAGCAGACCTCAGCAGTTTAAAATTGTGTAGCTAATACATTTCCTACAAAGTGTTTTTAAAGAACAAGCCCTACATTTTATGAATCATCTCATTGATTAGAAGAAAGCAAATAGATGTAAAGGGGCAGAATAACAAAGCAGTGATTTTAAAACAGATGTTTACTGGAGTATCTTTGTGTTTATTATAAGAACTATTCACAGTAGCTTCATTGTTATAACTCTTCAAAAGTTGTTCATCTTTTAGAGGGAGAGTAGAATTATTTTCCTGAAAGGCTACAGCGGTCAAAGCAGCTGACACAGCAGGTCACACAAAAAAGAGAGAGGGTGCACTTACAATGCTGTGAACCTGGATGATACTCATGACTGACAGGAAGGAAGTCGGATGCCTGGTATAGGCACATAGTTGAAATGTGCAGACAACGTTTTGTAATGAGCTGAAGTTTGGCAAAGCAATTATAGTGCTGTTAAATAATAACTAGCTGCCTGAAACAATACATTAGTTGAAATGTACGTATTTTGGTTGTTGGACTTTGTTTATTTATTATGATTTGGTATTATAGTATTAGTAAAGGCTATAATCCCAGTTTCTCTCCCCCACCCCTGCCTGAAACGCCTCAATTGGACTGGTTGTTTACTTCCGTAGCATAATGACAACACTATGTAACACTTGACCAATCACAACAGAGCCTGCCAGCTAACCAATCAGAGCAGACTGGGCTTTGGTTTCAGACAGAGGGTGGAAAGACTTGCTGCAGCACAGGTAGTATGAGATTCTGATTTATATTTTACAGCAGCTCTTTAGTTTGTCCAGTCCACAAACATTTCTCCATCTTCAGGCGCACACAGTTTTCTGACATTTTTCATAGAGGTCAAGTGTTTGTGATGCTTTGTGTATGTATGAATGCTGAACGCATGGATGCGTGCACGTACGTGGGTGCTGATATTGCAAATCTTTTATTTTATTATACATTCATTACAGCACATCCATGTGGTTCAATGAATGTGTATTAATTCCAAAGACATGCTTTATTATTTGAACCATGTTTCCCTCCTGCCCAGAGGATGTTGTTGGAGCTTAGACTTTTAAATAGTCACGCTCTGACAGACAGCCCATCAGAGCCTACCCACTCTTGTTCCCAGTCCATTTTGTAATGTCAGTACTTGAAATGATACTTATCCTGACCCCCCTTTGCTGCAACAGCCTAATCTGAAGATATGAATGTTGCGTCACTCTAATCTTGGTTGCCACCACGTCTGCCACTCTGCATTTGTTCTACATATTTCAGTTTTTATTCGACAGTTGGCCAAAGAGTTTTGGACTGGTAACAAATAATCGAGTATTGAATAGTTGTCCATTATGCTTGTGATTTATAATGCTGTGTATAAATTATTTGAAATAATAACCTCTTTTAGTGCTTTGGAGGAAAGCTGTCAGACTGTCAACTCCCCTCGACTTTAAAGCAGTTTAAAGGACCCACCAGAGCTCATCGCCAAGGTCACAAATCTTAAAAAGACTTAGTGTGAAAGCCCTCTCAGTGCTGCTTACTATATAATGAGGACTGAGAGGGCTTTCACATATCGGAACACAGCTTCCCTTTTTTTCCTCATCCGTCAGCAGCAGGGACGCAGGTCTGCAGCGAATGATCTGTGTGTTTTTCTAGCGTATCCATTTCCTCACTAGGTCATTACGTAACTAGATAGTGAGTTCCAGTCTTTTCCCGCTGCGACACCACACAGCACCATCCCTTTTACCTCGCCTGTCCTTATGAATGGCTTCTCGCTGGTCACGCCCTGTATTGTGAATGAAAATGCTTCTGATTCTAACCCCCGTTCTGACCTTTCTCTCCCACAGCCAAAAGCAAAGAACCTGAGAGAGTGACAGATGCTAAAGTAAATAAAGGTGAGTTCATCGTCTCCTCAGTGAAGATATGAAAGTGTGAAAGCATGTTGTGAAGTGAACATTTACATTTTTTATTACTCTTTATTTATAGACAAAACTTGCATTAGCTTATTCCTTGGATCCGAAAGCAGTTGTTTTCACTGGAAAAAAAGCAGGAGAATTTTTTCTTTTATTCATGACAAGAATACAGACAATAGTTTTTATTATCAACTGGTTATTTGTGATGCATTTGTGGACAAAATTAACATTTCTACAAGTGTGCTCAACTGTTTTAAATGGCTTTTTGTTTGATCTGGTTTGCTATCTTTCACTATTGCTGGCCCTTATTGTCACAAGGACAACCTTTCTACGTGAAGCTATTAAGTGAAACACATACAGCTCACAGTCAAACAAACACTGAGCACTCTGTCTCACATCCCACCTCAAGGCCTCTATACTCTTACTGTGAGCGCTTTGAAAAACATTCACTAAAAATATATTTTCATCCACATCAATCTGACTCTTTTTCTTCTTTCTATTTTGCTTGATGCCTAATTTCTGTCTCCCATGCTCCCTCGCAGCTCCACCCAGCCCTCAGTCACCATCACAAGGACTGAGGAACCACCATGCCACCCAGGAGCCCGCGGGACCCAGCCATGTGGCCATCAACGCCATCTCCGCCAACATGGACTCCTTCGCCCGGGGGCGCACCGCCATCCTCAAGAAACAGCCGAGCCACATGGAGGCCGCTCACTTTGGAGATCTTGGTACTGAGCCTTACTCGTGTGTTTTGTGTTGAAGTGATAAAAGATGAGGGCCCAAAACAATGTAGGTCTATTATATCACACAGAGGAAAACAACAATAAAAGGAGTAGAGCTGGAAACAACAATTATTTCCTTAATCATTTATCCGTCTATGATTTTCTCAATTAGTGTATAACATTTTTTTTAAATATTAGAAAATTACCTTTATAATTTCCAGAGAACAAAGAAACCATTACATCCATTGTTATCTCCTACCAACAAATACCACTATCTACTACTGTCATATAACACAAAGTCAAGCAGGGAATCCTCACATTTAAAATGCAAACATCTGAGAAGTTGTGCCTTTTTTTGTTTGAAATGTAACAGAAAGACTAATTAATTATAAGCTAGTTTATTTCTGACAATTGACTGATTAATTGAGTCATGCCAGATTTACTGGAAACAAATATTTCAGAAGGACAAATCTAAAAGTGTTTGAATTTCTGCCAAATAATAAAATCTCAACATAAGAACACAAAAACAATGTATACAAACTCCCTATAATATAGAAATGATCATAATGAAACCAATATAAAGAGCTATAAACATGGCAACGTTAGCTTCATAAGCTTCCTTAAAGGAACAAATGGGTTCCTCATATGAATGTGCTGTTACTATAGTATACCTGAGTCTTCTCTTGCATCACTAAAATGGCTTTAACAGTCTTGTGCAAGTGGCAAACACTCCTTCAATAATCTTGTGTGAAGCACTTTCACAACTTCATGCTCCCAATGTGATGAGCACTCCACAGCCTGTAAGGCCTCCTCTCTCGAGGTCATGTTGTAAGAACACAGCTCCTCCCTTTTATCCAAAGTGCTCTAAAATTAGATTCTGCTTACGTCAGATGCAATGATGATGGTGAATATTTAGTGTGGCAGGACCTGTGGAATGACAGGAACTGCCCGAGCAAGTTGCCCAGAGAATAGCAGGGGTGAGTCAGAGAGGTGGAGGAACCTGTGCCGCAGCCCGGACAGCAGAATGACAACCAAACTCACCGGGCAAGAGAAAGAAAGAGGAAGAAGGTGAGGGTGCATTTCAAAGGCAAAGTGGGTTCGGCCCAATCCCAGGCTGCGATTTGAATAGTTAAACAAATCACATCCTTTGTCTTTTGTCTCCTTGACCTCGATTGAAACGTCATAAGGCCAAGGAAAGATGTGATTGATTCTAATTCCATTTAGACGACAGCAGTCTTGACTTTAGTGTTTATGAGTGGGCAACAGTGACAATCTCAATACTGTACAATTCAGGTAAGGGAAGAGCACATTCACACCTCTTAGGAAGGATGTTCTCAGTTTATTCATAGAGTTTAATTAAACAGTGATGTCGGATGTTATATACTCTTTAAAAGGAATTCCGGGACAGCATTATCTCCTGTCCTTTGGTAAAGGATGATCCCTATGCTAAAGGAGATAAGAAAGCAAGAATCAAAACACCTTTCATTAACATTGAGATAATTCAAACAGGTGTTATCATGGCTGCCACTAAGATACTTCCGGGTCATTTCACTAAGAAGAAAAATGTTTCAACCCCCGCCCCGACGTCCCCCTAAGGCCTGAAGCCCTGAACACTAAGGGGCTTAACTGAGGTCACACACTTATTATGGTTGACTGTGAGTAACAGCAAGGGTTTGTAATAGTATGAATAAGGATAGGGCGCTTTGCGGTGACGTATCACATTACAAACAAAGGCAACGCATATTTTGTTCAATAGTGTGTTTTTATTTTTGATTACTGCCTTATTAAAACGCCATCCAGGCTCTTGAGTTACAGAATGGAGTAGAGGTTATTTTCAAATAATCACTTTACCCAATATTTTACAAACATCATCATAAAGCAAAATTAAAGTGATGGATGGTATAACTCGGCGTGTAAAACAGCCTATACCAACATACACCCTTAGTGTTGTATACATCTCCTTCCACAGGCTGAGCTCTGCGTCACATTCTTTGTTTACCTTTCTTTCTTTTAGTTTAACACTCTGGGTTTCCCGTTGTAACCCCATGTTCTACGTCACAAAGCTATGCATTGTGTGTAATTCATTTCCCTCAAACTAACTCCTCAGAAATGCGCTTCATGGCAGTTCAACCTAAAGTGAGACTTGTATTTAGTGGAATTAGTGGGAGTTAATCATTCATCTTAACAGTGCAGTGACAGTGTAAACCAAACGTGATAATATGATTTCCCTGCTCTCCTGTATGTCTTTATGTCTTTATTAGGATCCCCATTAGCACTAGCATGAGCATTGGCTATTCTTCCTGGGGTCCTGTAATGGCTGTTGAGTATCACGCAGCTGTAGCACATGTGAGGGGGCATTGTAAAATCAGTGCCTGACTTTTCAAAGATATTCAAATGAGGCAGGCGCTTTGTGATGATGTGGCGTCCCTGTGTGATCTTAAGGAATGCGAGGGAGGTTTACAGTGGGTGACGCACACATATTTTTTTAAAAGAGCAGCAAACATAACACCACAAATCCTCAGCCCAGGCTTCAGACAGCAGATGTGCTCTTATTCCTAACGCAGGTGGTGTACCTTCAACAGGTATTCTCTGTTAAAGGCAGAGTACACTGAAATCATATGACATCCATACAGGAGTTCGGTGCTATGGCAACCACAGTTATTGCTGACCTCTTCAGATACTCAATAATGACTGTTTGATGTTGACTCTGAAAAGTTTGTCTGGGTGAAATCCTCTGTGAAATTGCATAGTCCAAAGCCACCTCTAGAGACACAGTCAGAAATTCACAAGACTTCAAAAATAAATATCTAGGAGTTTAAATTCAGCGCACGTTCCAACAGTCTGGACCAAATGTTCAGGAGAACTAATTGAGCTGAATCCACTTTTTATTTTTCACTTCATGTTGCAACTCAACTCTATTATGAAAGTTGAAGCCTGTAAATAATAGAACGTTTGCTGCTCTTATTGAAGTGGAATACTTGAAGGCAGTATACATCTTTTGACATGTGCATTTTTACTAAAAAAGTGTATATGATCTTAGCCTTACAAATAAAAATCCCCACTAATATAACACCTTTTTTTAATTGAGTTAAATCATAAATTGCATTGGGGTGATGACATTTGTTATGTTCTGACTTTCTTTAAAAAACTTGAATTGATTTATGTTTTTTTTTATATCTATTCAATTGTTTTAATTTCTCTAAGTCAAAGTCTGTATATCAGAATTTTTTTGACAAAAAAACTAAAATCAATACAACATTTATATTGTGATGTTTACTATTGCTGCTATAACATAATATTAACACAAAGAGATTTAAGATAAATAATCATCAGTGATGGGAATGTAATGAATAACTAAGTAAAGGCATATAAAAGAACAGGCCTAGACATTTGAAAGAAAAACATCCCTTGTTATGTAATGCAACTAAAATGCTGTCTTTAAAAGGAGGCAAATAAACATATGCCATTTAAGATTGATATAATATAACATCTATCCAAATGTCAACATATCCATTTGCTGTCAAGCCGTAATTGAAGCCTGAAGTTATAAATTGATAACTTAACTGTGTGTATATTTGCATGTTCCAGGACACTCCAGTGTGAACTATCAGCAGGAGGACCGCTCCCGGCTGTCTAAGACAGTGGAGCACGTCCTGCGGGACGGCGTGGCCATCCCTCACTACGTGCACTTCATGGAACACCGGGGCGCCGACCACCTTGTTCGCTTCTGGTTGGAGTCGGAGACTTTCCGGGCCACCAGCTGGTCGCGCGTGCGAGCGCACAGCCTGAACTCTGTCAAACAAAGCTCTCTGGCGGAGCCCGTTCCCGCCTCTCCGGGCAGACCGGACCTCCCGCAGCTCGGCCGACACACGGCCGATGTTCTCAGCAGGGAAAGTAGCAATGAAGGCCTGGCGGTGCACACGGAGCGGCGGGACTCCTCCATCACAGAAAATGTCCTGAGGCCCGGCACCCCTCGAGCGGAAACCCCCAGCAGGCAGACCCCCTCCAGGACTGGGACTCCCTGCAAGCTGCAGCCCAACAGCACGCTGCAAGACCTCTCTGAACTCATGAAAAGTGAGTCAACTTCAAACAACCCCTTCTCTTTTATATTTGTGTTTATATATGTTTTTTCATACTCAGTGATATAATGCAGCGGAAAAAGAAAAACCTAATCTACATAAAGCATGCAACTTCAATGTGATCCACTTTTACTGAAGAGTTGAAAAATAGTGGCAGATTTAAACGTTAGATTTTTGCTAAATTCACAAAATGACTTAAAACTAACATAAAGGCCATATTTATATTATTTGTTTCCACTGTTTGGTGTTTGACTGGCACCCTTTTTCCTGGCCATCCCATTGCAGTCTCTTCTTCACAAAATAAAGACGCTTTGCATTTTTGTTAATGCATATGTCATGAATCTAATTTGTCAATAATAAATGAAATCAATCAACTATTCTGAACGGTTCATAGGTATCGTAGTGGATATTAGCACTGACAAGGATATTTGGGTTCAAAATGAATGAAACCTGGCTATTACCTAAGGATGTTGGAGAGAAACATTTGTGCTCAAGAGTGACCTGAAATTATTTGGTCAGATAAAATAACCACTGTCCGATGCTTTGTCAGGATACAACTGAAAAATACAATTAAAAAATTTGACGATTTAAAAAAGCCATCTTACACTCTGATTCGATTTTTTTGGTCAAAAAACTTGACGTCACAGTGGCTTTACAAAACAAATAAAAATCAATATAATAATTACGACAATTCAAATGTCCCAAAGGATAAAATAATGAAGTGATGACATTTTGGACAGACGATGTAAAAGGCAACTTGACTTGTGTGCAAAAGCATACGAACACAAGACTTTAATTCTAGTTAAAGTCATTTTTTAAATAAAAACCATATGTACATTGTCCAAGCTGTCAAAGGAACGACAGGCCACAAATAGATCCCTTCCTAAAGTGATTTCAATGAAAAGAAGATGGACAAATTGCACAGTACACTTTTTAACGTAAAAATACATTTTTATATTCAGAGGCTTTACCAGTGTGTGTTGGACATAGTTAGCTATCCCAAGAAGAAAGTATTTTTAGCATGACATTCCCTCTCTGTGATGACACAAAAAACATTCCTGTGCATGTTGCAACTGTTTTTTTTTTTTAAGCTATTTGTCTTTGTCTTCCGCAGGTATAGAGAAGGAAGCAGTCACCATCTTCACCAGGTACATCTCTCCAGATGCTGTGAGGCCCATCCCCATCACAGAACCAATCAGAAATGATATCGTGGGTAAGAAACACACGTTAGGAACTCACTTCTTTTTTTTTTTAAATATGAGAGCCGATTTGAAGTGCTTTGGTTTCAGTCACAAAAACTGTAATACATCCATCTTGAATAATATCCCTGTCTGCTCTGTGTAGCTAAGATATGTGGAGAGGATGGCATGGTGGACCCAAACAGCTTTGTCGTTGCACAATCGGTAGTCTTCATCATCTTGGAGCAACAGTGAGTGTGTCCATTTATTTTCCGGAGGAGTTAATGGAACGAGGTTTCCCTGTCGACATGTTTCCACAGTAGAGCTAAAGTGCAACTAGTCATTTGTCATTTTCCCCTGCATTCATTTCCCACCTGCTCTTTCTTATCCAGGCACTTTAGTGATTTCCTGCGGAGCCATCATTTCTGTAAATACCAGATCGAAGTGTTGACGAGTGGCTCCGTGTTCCTGGCTGACATCTTGTTCTGTGAGTCAGCTCTCTTCTACTTCTCTGAGGTGAGTGGGCCCATTTGTTAAACACCTTTTTCACTCCAGTACGGACGGTGCCATTTATGTTTGTTTTTGTACACAAACTGTGCCTCATGTCCCCTCCTCATTACTGTAAACACTTGTCCTCTCTTGCCACTACCCCAAAAACACTTTCTGTTTATTTACGTATGTTACAGGGAATTTCTATTGTCACAGCAGCAATAAAGTGAGGTCTCAGTAGAGATATTTCTCAAACTATTGCTAAGATAAAGTGACAATTAACCCCAGCACTCCCTAACGTTGTCGGAGCAAACATTTATTTGCTGTGTCAGCGTATACACAGGACTCACAGTAAACCCTGAAACACAGTGACTTTCAGTTGAGGTGTGTTGGTCTCTTCCTCCCCGCAGTACATGGAAAAGGAGGAGGCGATGAATGTAATGCAGTTCTGGCTAGCAGCGGACAACTTCCAGAACCAGCTAGCAGCTAAAAAGGGCCAGTATGACGGCCAGGAGGCTCAGAATGACGCCATGATCCTCTACGACAAGTAGGTCTCCACTCAGCCTCTTAAGAGTCCTGTCCTTTCAAAAGCTATTTGTGACTAAAAGCCAGGAAGATCATTTTAAGTGATTGTCAACGTTGCAGCTTATCGTTGATTTGTAATATTTAATAGTTCAACGTTTATTTTTCTCACTGTTTTTTTATTTGTATTTGATAATTATTTATTGTTATATTTTTTGTTTATTGGGTTAGTTGTTTTAGCTTTGTTTTGAAAGCAACTTCGGGCACTGGTTGGATTTTAGGACAAAAGAGAAGATAGAAGTCATATTTCTTTATCTGGTTTGATTGATGAAACCTGAGATGGAAACTTTGTCCCTACAGGATCACGACATGGACAAAACAATTATAAATTAAAGTGATAAGAAAATAAGAGGAATTTATATATTTATAGTTGAATCAAATCTCTTCTACTGTTCCAGTCTCGCTATGTTTTAGAACCAGAGGGTGGTATACCACAGTAAATACATAGTCATGATTATAGCTGCATTTTAGAAAATATGAATGTATTACTGGCCGGTTTCCTGACGGTATTGATTATTTTGCACTTTCACCCTCTGTTGTCTTATATAGTAAAAAGAATCCACACACTGTTAATTAGCTGCCATGATAATAATCATATCAGACAGCTGCACTCAATGCTGTGCATGTGTAGCCAGACATTCACATTTCTGTTTATTTTTGGGAAAGAAACTAATGGGTTGACATGTACAATCTAGAACTTAAACAGGAAAAGGGGATTATAACTGATATATTCGGTTACATCTCAATCTCTTTTACAGTATTTCCGACATGGATCATATTTTAAAGACAACTTCTCCCCCCAAGTGGTATTCTTTTTGGCACCGCTGTGGCAAAGACACCTGGTTTATAGTGAACCAATCATTAAAACGATGGTGACATTTTCCAAAAATCCATTACATTGTGCAATCAACATTTAGTTTCTTATGTTAAGTTAAAGCAAAAGACTTGCCTATTGTCACTTTGACAGTTGACCAGTCGTCTGATGTTGGAGGATTTTTTATTGAGAAATATTTCAAGGTGTTTCTTTTTCTGTAAGCTTTGTGCAGTTAAGAACTGTGAAGGAGAAAGCCCAGTCACTAGTCTATATTAGCAGCAGATAATTTTTGCAATATTTCATTCATATTTAGATAATATTAAATAAATGCCAAAGTCCTGCTTGCCAGAGGCATTGCAGCTTTAAAGAAAATGCAATTTCCTCAATACAGTTCTTGATTTAGGTTTAAGGGAGGTTTATTTTGAAGTCTATTGCATTTTTGGTATTAATTTGAGTCCTAATTGAGATGACCTTACCTGAACTCCGTCTTTTATTGCTCTATTTCCTCTTCAGGTATTTCTCACTCCAGGCCACTAACCCTCTGGGCTTTGGCGACTCTGTACGGATGGAGATCGAGTCGAATATCTGCCGAGAGGGGGGGCCGCTCCCCGACTGTTTCACCACTCCACTCAGACAGGCCTGGACAACCATGGAGAAGGTACGGAAATAGGAAACATTCAAGAATATACAATAAAGCACCCTAGAAACGCATACTTATAATGCGTTATATTATGCTTATAGCACTAAACAAGTATAGTACTAAGCAGTTCATAATGCTTCAAACAATAATCACACACATTATAAAGTTTGAATGGTCAAGTATTATCATAATTGCTGGTCACTCTCTAACCTGTCTTTAAAAGGATCATAGTGTTTCATAATTCCCATTGTTAAATCACATTATAAACTTAAAATAATGCACTTTTACAATTATCTTCAAAGTTGGGTATTACTCACTAGAATCAGAACAAAACGTTTTAAAGCTTTGAAGCTGTATCTTTTCCTTTGATCAACATGAGTGAATAATTCAAATAAAAAGGTAAAAAGCAGATTCAAAGGTTTATTGTCATATCATATACACAACTATTGTGAAGTATGAAATGAATGAAAAACCCAGATTCCTCACTAATACAAATGCACTGGTGTTAATACTGGTAATTATAAGAGCTTATAACTGCTATTAAACAGTGCTATAAACGGATTTTTAACACATTTTACCATTGTACAGAAAAGTTCAATTCATGTACATTGGCCTTTAAAACTTTTAGCTGCATAATTATAAAATCTTCTGCTTGAGCTGTTTTCTGTAATTTAATAGGATCCTCCTAAAGGTTTTGTGTTGTAAGTCACTGACAAATTGTCCTATTACACCGATGACAAATGCACTTGCCTTAAGTTAATGAAATGAAATCTGAACACTGTTGTCGGCACGTAAAGGTCAGAAACAGACCTTTGTAACTTGTGCACAGAAATACATCACGCAGCTCATTATTGGCTAACAGAGTCACCGTTGTGTTGCGTTTGTTCAGGTCTACATGCCAGGCTTCCTGTCTAGCAACCTTTACTACAAATACCTGAGTGACCTCATCAACTCGGTGCGGGCGGACGAGTTTGTGAATGTCAACACTCCGGGTCAGGGCGGGCCCACGGACAACGAGCGTTCAAGTTCAAATGCCAACGAGGGCTCTCAGACTCAGGTGACCCCAACGTTAACCCCCCCTCGTCGTCCGCCCCTGTGGGGATGTTCCTCCTGACATTTACTCCTGTTCCGCCTCATTACGCTAACAATGAAGACATTTTGTTGTAAATGCCAAAAGGGCTGAGTGTATTCCAGATGTTTAGATGTCTTCTTAGAAAAACAACGTTGCAAGTTACGCTGCCAAACATTCACTTCATGTTTTCTTCACGCTGCAACAGGGGGCCAAAAGGGCAGCGATCAAGATCCTGAAAAACTTCGACGAGGCGATCACGGTGGACGTCGCCAGCCTGGACCCCGAGTCCTTGTACCAGAGGCCGTACGCTGGGTGAGTGTGTAATGCACCAGATGGCTAAATCTGTGTTCATCTCTTTAAATGAACTCTTCAGATATTTGCTGTTCTCCAATTTAGCTATCGGTCATTTCCCCCAAGTTCCATTGTTCTCCCATATTCTTATGTTCTATTGATTGCCCACATTGCCGTTTAGCTTTAATGCTTGTAACTGTTTTGTTTTTATTGACTCACTCTCAAAGTGTTTTATGAGCACTCTGTAAAGAATCCGGCACAAAAAAATAATTAAAGGAAATAATTGTATTGAAAGGCAAAGCTGCAAGGCAAGGCAAGTTTATTTATATAGCACCTTTCAACACAAGACATTAAGAAAATGTCATTTTAAAACAGTCATTAAAAAGCAAAGATAATAAAGTAAACATTAAAAGAAAAAATACATGGATAAAAGTTACAGTGCAGTTTAAGATATGAATAGTTCAACTAAAAGCTGAGGCAAAAAGAAAAGTCTTCAGTCTGGATTTAGCAGTAGTGAGAGTTGCAGCGGACCTGCAGATTTCTGGGAGTTTGTTCCAGATATTTGGAGCATAAGAACTGAACGCTGCTTCTCCATGTTTAGTTCTGAATCTGGGGACAGAAAGCTGACCAGTCCCAACTGCAGTCGGATGTATTTCCCCTTCATTGAATTTGGATTGATACAAACACACACAGTGATTTTAGAATGTTGCAGTTGTGCCTGTTTGCTCTGTCTTCATCCCTCTCCTCTTCTCTCAGAAGGATGACATTCGGGAAGGTGAACGAGATGGGTCAGTTTATCAGGGAGGCCGAGCCTGAGCCGGACGTGAAGAAATCCAAAGGCATGACAGCTCACTCTTTCTTCTGTGTCTCATTATTTGCTTTGAATCTTGGCCCTTACTTTTTCATATTTGATGTCAGTGCAGTGTAAAACATCTACTGTGCATCCATGAATATAAACCTTATCTTAAGAATCAAGGTTTAAAGGCTATATGCACAATAGTGAGCAGAGTTGTTGGCACTGAACATCTCCCAGTCTCCGCTCCTCCAACAAGGCAACATATAATATGCTTCACATAAAAATAAAAAGGCTTAATAAAAGTGTGATGAAATAAACGGTGCAAGTAAGTTACAGAAATAAGAAACATGTGGCATATAAAAAAGAAAAAGATAGAACAGAATGTAAAATTAAATACTTTAATATTATCATCTTCTCCATAATCCTATTCTCCACATGCTTTCAAACCTTTCCGTAATATACAAGAACAGTTCTCTGCCACAACTTCTCCTAAGATGAGGCAACAAACATGTATTTATTATAGTACGGTTTTGGTCTAAAATAGAGTACAAGATATTTGGGCTACATAATGACTATGCCAAACTTTAAGTCTATTATAACGCCGCAAATATATTTAACTCACCTTGAGGAAGTGAAATTAGGCTACAGTGTGTGCAGTTAATATGCTGTTTTGTATGTGCTTTACAGTATGTGCAGCCTCACTCAGCCTTCCCTCTGCTCTCCTTCAGGTTCCATCTTTTCTCAAGCCATGAAGAAATGGGTCCAAGGCAACTCGGACGAGGTGAGGAAACAACATGCTAAAATGCTACTTAAAAAAATATACTTAAAAGCAGTTTAAAGCTAAAGTTTGTGCTTTGACATCCCTATCAAGGCACAGGAGGAGATGGCGTGGCAGATCGCCAAGATGATCGTCAACGACGTCGTCCACCAGTCAGGTCACGACAGCCCCGGCAAGTCCACCAAGGTACGGATCCTCAACCGGTAAGCCCTCTCCTCTGCGGCGATGTGTGTAATAACTTCTTCTTCTCTCTTTTGTCTGCAGTTATGACCCCGCTGAGGAACCAAAGGACCATCACGCCCTGCAGACATTGGCCAGACCAGTGACAAACTGTACGCAGGGCTCACTCCACAATGAACTGCATTAATCTCATTACGAACAAGGCATTTATCATCTCCCCAATGTGTCTGTATGAATGTGTGAGCTTGGGTGCATCATGATAAAGTTGAAGTACATATTTGCACCAATCTTCCAACTCCATAATACTACGAAGGTACGCGTGAGGTCGCCAAAGGTGAAGCTCACAAGTTGGACTGAAGTCACTCCTGAAGGAAGGAAACCTACAACACACACACACTTGACACTGTCTGGAAATAATGTCTCTCTTATCTCGGACCTATGGAGGATGTGACAAAGACTGAATTTGCCCTCACGACACTCCTCCCCACACCTTTTTTAAGCATTCCTTGTTTTTAGATGAAATGTAAGGGTTAGCCACGTAAGGCTTAAGCAGATGAAAAATCAGTGTTGTACAGTTTTCTGCGTACGCTTCCCGCAGCCCGTCGGAGTAGTGTCGTCTGCCGTTCACTCATGTGAGCTGTCCCACCTCGGCTGTTTTTGCGTACTGTAGAACATTTTTGGAAACGTGACAATGAAACAGAAGGAGAGTAGATTTGTTCCTTGGACCGGCTCAGCTCCTATATGAAACTCCTGGCACCTTTTACAGAGCGTAGAAGAAGAAGAAATATTCCCTTAATGGACTTAAGTGCTCCAGTTGTGTTGGAAACCTCCAAACTCCATGTCCTTAATGTTCTATATATGTACATGTAGATTTCTGGTTTACCCCATATATTAATGTTAGCCCTTTTTTATGGTGATCTGATTTTTTTTTTTTTTAATGCATCGCTGACACAAATATCAGTGATGACAGAACTGTTCAACTGGAAAAGGTGCCCAGTGAATAAAACATTTTTTTTAATTTAGACCCTTACCAAGATGTGGAAAAGAACCAGAAAAGACTCTTGGTACTATGTACCACTAATGTTTTCTGACATTTATGTATGTGTACTTAATCTATAATATATTTAAATTGTGTTTGATTTAAATACATATATTATAAAATGTGTCTGTCTTATTTTTTTACATATGTCAGAGTTGGTATATTATTGCTATTTTTAGCCAGTTGTCGTTTTTGTGATACATTTATTACTTGTTTTTACAATACTAACATAATTAGTATGTGGTAACCTGCCTGGTGCCAACAGGACTAGGTTGAACTATTATCACCTCTGACCAGGAGGGGGCAATGTTAACTGTATTACTATGTTAGGGATAAACAAAAAACATGAACATGAACGACACAGCAGATTGTTTTGGACATGAGAAAGAGTAAGTACTTTTTCAATAAGGCTCATCTGTTTTCTCTTGTACAGGTATTGACATCCACAAATTGTACAGTACAGTTGAAACCAATGGGCAAAAATTCATTTTCAGTGAAGTATAACACATTTAAATAGTTGAATTACTGTTTTCTCACTGTTGTAATCGCCTCTGTAAGTAGTAATAACAGTTGTGCAGTGTAATATCAGCTCTGAACATGGCTCCAATTGTTTTCATTTAATACTAGTGTTTATTTTAAAGATACAATTATCCCAATACTAATGCTGTTGATACATATTTTACACCTCGGTGAGCAAAATAGCCTTGTACTAACTATTTCACCGTGTATAGGCCTACTGCTTATGTGGTTTCCAGACTGGGCTACCTGCACGTGTCGAGGCAACGCCCACCTCTATACAAACCATACAAACTAACACTCTCTGTTCTGAGCTCTGATTGGCGTAGATGCTGTTACATTAGGCAGCTATGGACAACAATTCAAAATGACCCATTTTAATTCATGTCGATGCTGAAAAGTGTTTGATATGCAGAGATAACAATTTAATTAATATAAAAAACGTACATTTAAACATATTAACAGTTTTTTTATTACATTGGTGTGCTTAGCTGTTTGTGAAAGCTGTACAAATGATACTTGCATTAACAAAGTGCAAGGTGTATTTGGACAAGTAGCCGCGACCAGACAGACACCCAGTCTGCAAAGTTAAACAAAATATGTGCAATACACCGGAAGAGTGGGGTTTTGCCTTCAGAATAAAAGTCATTTTGTTAAATAAGTGCTCTCAGTGATCTCCCAGCATGCGCGAGGCCTCCTATAAACCATACTATCAACATTTACTGTTGCATTCAATACTACAGACCCAAAGAGGAGAGGACGTTAGCCTCATAGCCAAGTGAATCCCAAACTGTGATAACCTACCTAGTGATATGCAAGAGCTTTGCTTAATACAGAATACATATCATTTTAACGTCGAAAGACTAATGTCCCCGCCAGTATTGACATTACTGAGTGAGTCAAAAAAACCTTTAAAAGCTAAAGAAGAGTCTGAAACAACATGGCGGCGCCTAGCAAGAACTTGAGAAGATGCTCAAGGCTACTTAATTCTGGGATATACAGTCACAGAGCAAGAAGAAGAGCAAAGGCAAGGAAAGTATTTGTTGTTATATTTTGTGTATCTGCAGTTGGGGGTGTCAGGCTACTTTGGAAATGTGGATAGGTACATTCATTTTTCTGAAGTTTGGGAAACTTGAGCCTAGCATGTAGCCTATTTAGCATACAATAAACTGACATTGAAGTGTAAAATCAGTGTAGTGGCTCTTTAGTGTAAATTATTTAAAAATATTCCTTATTTTCCTGCGAAAACTTTCAGAGCACTGCCATAATTCCTTGCCGCGCTTCTCCTATCATGCCTTAACTTTGAAAAACCCATCCGGAAGTACTTATTTTAACCGTTGTGAGTTTGACGTTGTCCAGACCCAGACGCACTCTTGCTGAAACGCAAAGTGCGCTGCTGTCCGTGCGGAGGCAGAGCGAGTGCACAGACAGGAGCAGAGGAGAGCAGCGGCACCTGCTGCGGGACATGTTGTGTTTGTTGGTATAAATTAAAAACTGCTGCTCCACCCGCACTGATATGACCAATGCGCACCCAGTTTTTGGGTGTGACAAACCTCTTGCGCGTGTTTATGGAAGGTTTGGGCATTTATCCAGGCTGAGTGGAGGCGTGGATGACTTGACTCATGATAATTGATCACCATCACTCCTGCTGATGTGTTTTGGACGTTTTCTTCCTGGTTGGTCTGTCCAGGGCTGATGTTCTGGGGACACAAACTGCGGATGTGCCAGTGATTTATTTGCTGATGTGGTGAGCGGCTGAAGTTGAAGTCTTGCTCCTGAAGGTGTGAGCTCCAAATGCATTCGCTCCTGGGCCGGGAGAAGAAAGAAGAAGAAGCCGGGTTCGGGATCGATCTGGGTCTGTCTCCGGGCTTTCTGCCCCACGCTGCCACCATGTTCAGCTGTGTGGGCTGTTTCTGGGTGCTCCTCTCCTCCGCTCTGGTCGCCGTGTGCAGTTTCAGCTTCATATCCCCTGCCTGGATTGTTAAGGACCAGCTGAGGAACAACCACCATCTCCACCACCACAACAACAAGGACTCTGTGAGCTTCGGCTTGCTGTGGCACTGCTCAGAGTCTCTGGATCACATGTACCGATGCTACACCTTCGGGGGACTGGGCAAATTCGCAGAGATCCCCTCCAGCTCCTGGCAGGTAGGCGACCAAACACACCCATACAAGTCCATCCCATGTGGATGGATGAGAACATGTGGGCCATCAAGTGGGGATGGCATGGCATTATAAGAACCAGGAAAGAAGAGTAGTTGGCTTTATGAGCACAAGATGAATCAATATGAGCAAATAATCCAGCCTTTTAATCATAATCGCGCCTAAATTACTGCACCCAATCAAGAAAATCAGACCTGATGAAGAAAATGACATGCATTTAAATATGTTTGTTTTACACCCATAAAGAGTAATTTATCCATACATTTTTAACCTATAATAGTTTAAATTACTTTTATTCCATGTATCCTCAAAAGGTTCATTTTATTGTTTGGTGATTTTGTTTTGCAAAGCTGCTGTAACTTCCCCAGGTTTTCATGACCTCAGATGATACATCTCAAACTGTATGAAACTCAATGAAGCAACAACTATTTAAAATGGCTCTGATTGTCCTCCCAAACCGACTTTCTGGAGGACACATTTGGTGACGATGCAGGCAGAAAGAATGATTCATTGACCTGCGGCTGTATCATACAGAGCAGCATCTGCAGCACAGCACGCCAAACACACAACAAAGCGGCGGAAAGTGGCTGTACGTTGGCAGGCTGCTCGCCCATCAGGACTCCTCCATCACCAGCAGGAAGTTCTATTCTAGTCAAATCGAACCCGGTTAGCCAATGTGCGACGATTGGAGCGTGCTGCATTCTCCCTACCTATGGTTTTAAACATCAGTGCAGGTATATCCAGTAACAAACACCTGCAGGAAAAATAGCAAGGTTGTTGGAACTGTGTGACATCCCTTGACTTAAAAGTTTGAATTCTTCCAGATTTCTGCTGATACTGAAGAACTTTGAGGATTATTAGAGCAAACAAGGTTGGCCTTGCTATGAGACTCTTAACTGGGACGCTCACTTTTCATGCAAGTGGTGGTTTATTTGTTTCTACATGCAGGCTGTTTGGTACCCCCCATACTTAAAACATTTTTTAAAGCAGCTACACCAGCCACCTCTGGAGTTATGATTTATGCATGAAGAGGAATTAGCATTTGAAAGCGAGATATTAATAAGTTGCTGCTTGTGTGACTGTAGCGCAAGTGCCTGCAAAGAGGGGAAGAATGCAACGCCTGGGATTTTTCTCACAGGGAAGCACAGGTGTTGCAAACTGCAGATAGAGAGCAGTGAGCAAACACGGAACAGATCGGGATCTCTTTTATATGATTCATACATTAACCATTAACGCGTCCTTTTGCTGAGCTAAAGTAGCACGCTATAAGGCTCATTTGGTAAAAGAAACTCAGCCATTTGTCAATTAGTGGGGCCAGTTATGAGCTCCTCCTGCAGTTTGTTAGTGAGTGTGATGGAGCTGCTTTCCTGCGCAGCTACATGTGTCATTACAGTGGGTGCACCATCCTTCCATTAATAAAGGTGAAGGGGCCATTATGTTTTCATCAGACACTTTATTACTAACTCCTCACTGATGTGCATGTCGTGTTGCTGATGCCTTCCATTTTCAACACAAACCTGCAGCAGTATCGTGTGTGTGTATATATATATATATATATATATATATATATATATACTATATATAGTATATATATATATATATAGTATATCAATTGTCCAAAGACGTTGTATTCTACAGTCTGCCTGAATGTAATCATTGCGTAGGTGTGTAGTGTGATTCTTTGTAGTTTATTTATGGCATCCTGTTGGATTTGACCTCATCTGAACAGGACATTGCACACTCACTGCTTGTTAGCGCGCGAAGGTCTGTTGTTAAACAACATCAATATGGGGAAATGCAAGTTTGCGTCCAAATGGTTGGAAGATAAGGAGGTAAGGACAATCAATACTGTATATNTTTTTTTTTTTTTTTTTATGTTTTTTTTTTTTTATAACCATTTTTCCTCCTGGTCTCTCGCGCCCCCCCTGTCATGCCTCTGCGCCCCCCTGGTGGGGCGCGCCCCCCACTTTGAGAACCACTGTGTTAGTAGAAGAAGACAACTGTATATTGAACTCCGTGGAGTGGAATAGTAGTACTGTGGATGCTGTGCAAGGGAGCCAGAGGACGGAGAAGGAGAAGGAGGTGGAGGAAAGAAAGGAGGAGGCTCCCTGAGAGGCTGGCCTACTTGTGCTGTAGTTTATGTCAGGCTTTCTCTGTTGTTGCTTGGTTGTCAAAAGCTTTTTCTCGGTCCGTGCTGCAGTCCAGTGTTGGCCGTCCCCAGACTGCCACGCCCTGCTTCCATTAAAAGAGGGAGGCAAACAAACAGGTTTTCCCCTGTTTATTTCATATGGAAAGGAGAGTAGAGATGGGAAAGATTCCCATGTGTCATTCATGCGGCAACCTCAAGATTTGTTGATTGCAGTGTAGTTTTGCTTGTTATGTGCATTTGTGTTCGTAGTATGTTAAAGTTTCAATCCACCAGCATTTTGCCTTTTTATATTAGTCCTGGTGTGTATTGCACGCATGGGGCTTAAGAATGAACACTGCCCACATGTTACACTAGTTCAGTGGTTCTCAAAGTGGGGGGCGCCAGAGACATGCCAGGGGGGGCGCGAGAGACCGGGAGGAAAAATGGCTATACAAAAAAAAAAAAAGTACTATTACGTCTAGGTCTCTGTGTTTCATTAAAGCTCGGCTCTGTGTTTGTGTGAAACGAGCCATTTTGTGTGAGAGAGAGAGAGAGCGCACCGGTACCGGAGATCGTTGTTGTTAGCTTCTGGTGCTAGCGAGCTACGCTAACGGATATAAGGAGTTTTTTCAACAACAAAGTGAAGGAGTTCTCTCCTGTCAGACTGAGAGACTCAGTGAACTAAAGGACTCTGAGTGTTATCTTGGTGGGTCTCAAATGTTTTGGTCACCATTAATGTAAACAATTATTTCCGAGGCACATGTTTATATGATCATTATAGTTATAAAAAAATAAGAGAATAAATGAAAAACAGGTATGAAATACTATATGACATTAAAACAAGAATAAAGGAAAGGGGAGTGATTTGTAAAATATCCATAAAGAAAAAGTAAATCTGATTACAGTTCTGTTTCATATGGGTGTTGAGAGATGTATCCATAGATCTCTTCATTTTGCTCTCAAAGTGCACCAGATTGATGCATTCAACTTCAATATTTAAAAATAAATCTTCAATCGTCAAGCTACCCCACAGCACCCCCAAAAGAAATCTGGCGCTGCCACTGCGCCTAACTATTTGTGTTGGGGGGGCCCGACTTTTTTTTTTTCTCCAAACGGGGGGCCTGGCCGAAAAAGTTTGAGAACCACTGCACTAGTTGAATGCATGGAAGCGCACATTGCGAAAAAGAATCCCCTGTATGGTATTATATTGATTTTAAACCTGAAGCAAGCTGAAGGACCACAATAAAACAATTTGCCGTCTTTGCAAAGGTGTTGTGTTAACTGGCAACAGAAAAGACCTGCTTCATTAAAAAGTGGCCCCTCAAAAAAAGAACTACATAAACCTTAAAGCAGCATCCATATTCGTTTGACTTTTCAGATACAGTCGGATTCACAACTTGGATGTTACTGCGAGTTGGTCTGTATTGTAACTTGACATAATCCCTGACCCATTCATGTTTTTCAGGTGATCATGACAAGCTTTCGACAACAGTAGAGTTATCAAACACTCTTACTACTGGTTTTACCCATAAATAATTCCTTGTATGACTTCTTCTCGTTTCTGCTTGGTTGTCTGATTTGCCATCAGAGCAGATGTAGAGCAGCAGTGGTGTGCTAACATGTTTGTGTCCTGGCACGGCACACATGAGCGTTTACATGCATGAACACAATTGAGTGAAAGTGTTAAAGTGTGTGTGCTGTGGTGGGTTCGCGTCGAAGGGGTGCACGCTAAGCTGCTGCTAGGTAAAGTGTGAAGGAGGAGGAAGTTAGAATGCCAGAAACCATTTTCACCTTACCTTGTTAACAGCTTATGTGCTTCCAGCTGCTTCACAGTGCTAAACACTGTATTTGGATTAGCTTGGCCTCTGTGCTAACAAGCCCACAGCCCAGACACAAGAGAGTGTGTCTGTGTGTGTGTGTAAACAGGAGGAGATTTACTGTGTGTGTTTGCTGGCTCTGTGGTGGCACATGCATGCCCACTGAACGTCAAGGTCGTCTTAAAGCCCAAACGAGTCGTGGCCGAGCTCCAGGAACATTGATTGGAAAGTGTCTGAGTTCCTGCTCATCTTTTGTCTGTCTTTGGAGAAAATGGCAGTTTTTCAATGCTGAGGAAAAAGAGAGGAAGTGACTGGCTGCCATTGAAATCCTCTGACACAAGAGACTAAACATTAGTCCCAAGTTACCTTCTTCACATGCCAGGAAGATAAATTATAGACGTTACTGGAGATGTTTCACCACGCCTAATTTCCAGCTACCTATGAAGAACACTTACTGGTGCATAAACCCTGCTAGTTGCTCTAAATGTCATTTCACCACTCAGTGAGCCAGAACTCGTTTTAAGTAGATAGATAACTCATTCAATGGAATTCACTCGTGATTCTTTTGTCTATCTGCTACTCAGCTATTGTCTTTGCCCTCCTTCGTTAGTGTCAATATCTAAAGAAGTTTCACTCTGGGAGAACAGGAAGCTAAAGATTACGGGATGCTTTATTTTAATGTATTTCTTGTGTGAGAATTTGATTATACATAAAAACCTATTTCAATTTGTTGGGAATAGATGATTTGAAAGAATTCTAAAAGTCAGGATGTCATCTGAATTTGACCGCTTTAGCGAGATAAATATTATACAGGTAGTAAAGTAAAACGGTGGTGTGCAGCGGAATAATATTCCCTGCGTGTGTTGCACTTTCTGCAGTGTACAGCAGGTTACTGTTAGGAACTAAGAATGGATTTAGTTTATCATGTATCTGATGGAATACTTTCTGGTAAGTTACATTCAATTGGTATATTTGTGTGCACTTTTTGAAGAATCTTTCAACGTTGTACCTTTTCCTTACCTTACTGAAGTTCAGTACAATGGAAATCAATTTAAAGGGGCCCTATTATGGCTTTTGGGGTTTTCCATTTCCTGTAGCGTGTTAAAAATTTGTTTGTGTATGTAAATGTTCTGCAAAGGAGTTACTCTCCCACTCCCCCCACCCCCTCTGTGGGGAAATGATTGGGGGGGTCACAAAAGTTGTATGTAATTGTTCTTTTTGCTGAAGGTAAAATAATATGACTTTTCTTTGTGAGAAGGGGAGGGTCTTTCTTCTCATCATAAATTCATATTTATTTCAGCCTTCCTTTGCAATTGATGCACTTTAATTAAGGTATTTGTTTCAGGTTTTATTCATGTGTACATCAGTGGAATTTCCCTTAGGGTATTAAGGTTTGAGTCGAGTTACATGGTTAAAGATGTTGTACCAATTTCTCAC
The DNA here is from genome assembly GCF_000735185.1 of Notothenia coriiceps. Classification (NCBI taxonomy): domain Eukaryota; kingdom Metazoa; phylum Chordata; class Actinopteri; order Perciformes; family Nototheniidae; genus Notothenia; species Notothenia coriiceps. Next base: position 63,300 of record NW_011336804.1, on the reverse strand, counting down.
GGTTATATCATTTTTTGAATCTTGTGGGAAAGGTGTTTTTTTCAAATTCAATACGAGGGTATATGAAAAAACAGTAATAACCCAGGGGGGAGCCTAGCTGTTCAGCTTTAACACAATAAAACATAACAGTCACTCTCCCCTCGCCACCCGAATCCTTGCTGTACCCTTAAAGGGAAACTCTACCAATTGAACACTTCAGAGGCTGTATACAGGTATTGGGAGTATTACTGCAAATGTGAATACAAGTTGTAAAAAGCCTTTTGTAGCTCCATAGGGAGCTGATGAATCTGATAAATACAGGGACGATTGGGACCGAATTTAGGCCTGATAACATGAATTAATCACTTAAGCATTTTCTTTAAAAAATACTCAAATATCTGTTTCTAGATTCTCCGCTGAGAATATTTTCTGGTTTTCTAAGTCTTTTAGGGATAGTAAACTAAATATCTCTGAGCTTTAAACTGTTAGGGAAAACAAGAAATACAGTATGAGGTGTTACCCCCCCACTTCAGGAATTGTGTATATGTTGAGTTGTGTTCATACATTATTCTAAATGTTTTCAAATATTTTGTAAACCTAGAAACTATATTTTTGATCAAGATCTCTTAGAATCTTTTATACATTTACTTTATATCCTGTTAGAGCCACATTTTGGACAACACACCTATTAGATATTTGTCCCTTAAATCATAATAATCAAACGTATTAGGGTTTTAATCATCAGACTTCTGGCTATAAAGTTATTAAAGACACAAGCTTGCAAAATGTTTTTGTGGCCCCTCCTTGTGTCCACTGGGAAAACACAGATTTTTAACATGAAACTCTTTTTAAGTATAGTGTTTTTAAGAGTTTTAATCTCCGGGTCCATTTGTTTTAGAGAGATGGAGACTTTGATTCGGTTCACGGTAAAAAAAACTCTTGAATGATGAACAATGAAGAAGCTAACTCCCATGATCCCCTAAACTCTTTTTGGTGGCAATAAATCACATATTGTACGTTAGAAATTGTGAAAATGCCAAAATATCAAATGCACTATTTCTCTCTTACAAGATATGTCATATGCCCTCCCAGGCAGAACATGATGGTGTGCACTTGCTGGACACCAGGGTCAGATAGAGGCACAGTGCGCCGCCTCATAACAGAATGATGGACAAGGTCTGGCCTTTATCTCTCAGAACAACACCAGAGTGTTGAAGGGTCTGTGCTCTGAGCTGGCCGCAGGGGGGCTCGATATGTCCAATGAAAGACACACATTCCCAAGAGAGGCAGTGTATACCTTGCCACTTGCTGAAAAATACAGCAGCTCAACAGACGAGCAGAGGTTTGTGAGATCTTCCCTGAACAGAAAGGCGCCACTTCACTCTTGATGCGAGTTGCTCCTTAGATTTACCGTGGTAGTAAAACTTTTTCCTTTAATGCTAATGGAGAATCTCTATGTTGAAAGCCATTTGTGTGAAAGTGAGTCAGCCTGTTATGAGGTCTAATGCACGTGTTGTATTCCTGCCCCCCCCCCC
>NW_011336804.1:0-61759 GCF_000735185.1 Notothenia coriiceps | reverse complement strand
TTTTATTGTAACAGATTATTTCTACACAAGATCTGAGTACTTCTTCCACCTCTGTGTGTTGACAAGAAACACGTGTAGACGAAATATGTGTTTTTTTGATGACCTATCAGGTACACAAAGGCGCACAGTGACACAAGTGCCGCGCATGCGTACCAGTTATGTGCACCCCTGATTATAATTTACTGACAAGTCTCTCAATTTGGTGTTTATATCATTAAAGTTACCCGGTTTCTCAATTTGTTTATGCTGGCAAGCAAAATAGTCGGTTTTCTTGTTGTGAAGTGACAGGGGTTTCCTTTAGAGATGATGCTTGAGCTAGCTTGGGACCATGACACTTGGATTTTATTTGCAGCAACTAAATGATATTCCTTTGGATCGATCAAGTGAAATTGGACAATTTCTCACAACACACTTGACGGTCTCTCATTGCACACTGTTTGCCACGGCAGTCGTTGAAAATCATGTATTTTGGACATGTAACTATGTGTGTGTTCACATCTGCACCAACCTGAAGCCATCTGCATGTATCCGGCCAGGGTGCAGATCCTCCGCTCACATCCTCCGCTGGGCAGGAACATGGTGATGATGGCCAACAGGGAGCTGACGGCCAGCAGGGCGCAGCCTCCTGAACACAGCACCGCACTGGTCTGAGGAACACAAACACAAAACGGTGTCATTTTTCACAGAAAGCAGACACAACAACACTTTGAATGACACAAAGTAGTGAATGAAGGAGTAATGAAGAGTAATTGTGGTGAGTACTCTGTTAACTTGTTTTTCACTTTTAAAGATGATTCAAGACTTCTGTCCCAAATGCTCATAATAACGTTTTAATATGTTGCATAAAGACTTAAAACTCGGAAATAAATGTATCACTTGAAACACTTTTAAATAAAAAATGAATGAATAAGATAGAGTTTCATTAAACATGTTTAATATCACCTGGTCATAAAACGGACTCTTCTCAATGCTTTGATTTTTGGTTCATTTGAACATTTGTCTCTTTTTATGAGCTTTCTCTACTATGGGTTTTTGTTTGTGTGTGTCTGCCTGTCTTGTCACCCTTAAAAAATAAATGTAATTGATATGAATCTTCAAAGTAAACTAAACTAACTAAGAGTAAGCACAAAGAAGCAGGAAATTGTACTTGAGTAAGTGTACTTAGTTACTCCTCATCCCTGCAAATAAATGCCTACATGTTTAACCTGTCAAATAGTTATGAGTCACTGCTACATATGAAAACACTGTAGGAAGCCAAAAGTCGGTTTTGTTCGGGTCACATTGTGCAATCTGTCAGTCAATCCAACGCACAGGTTAATGGCTCTCAGCTGGAAAAAAGCCCTCCATGGCCAACCAACAGGGAACTGTCCCTATTCATTACATCTTGGCTTAATCACACACACGCTGTGCGCAACAGGAGCAAAACAGAGGACACACACACACACACACACACACACACACACACACACACACACACTGTCCCCTCAGTGTTTTTTTTTTGTCCCCTTGCTCTGCTCTTACAAACAGACCCCTGGGAAAATGTACATTCCTTGAGTAGTGGCAGCTAAGTTCAGATCCCTACAGCATGATAACCACGGGGAAATGTGTTTATCAGTGTTTCCTACAACCTGTGTGTCTGCGCGGTGCACTTTTTCCGTGCATAACATCTCATACAAACTTCAATAAATCTGCCACACAAAACCACCATTGACACGTTTTAAAACATGTGTGTCCTGGACATGTGCGACAGTCAGAAAAAACAGCGCCGCATTAGTGATTAGCATCAGTGCCGAATGGAGAGAAATGTTTAACATGCACAGGAAATGACAGCCCCTAAAACACGTATGATTATGCATGGCCCTGATGTGACTGACGTGAAAGGAAGAAGGATGAAAGCAGTGATTTCCATGCCTGACAGAAGATTTAATTAGCTTGTTCCGAGTGTTTGGCAGAAAAGCAGAGAAATATTGAAGTGCCATAATGTTAGTGGCAATGATGATGATTGCTCTCTTGACCCCATATTTGTCCAGGTTTGTTTTTCTGCCCGCAAACATACACAACACGCTTTAACACACATTTAGCTCTGTGGGAACTGCTGTTGCCGAAGTGCCGTGCACAAGGGCACCTTGAGCGTGGAAATTAAGCAACGGGGGAACATGTTCAGAATGAGAACAAACTCCTTGAGGAGAGTGGTTTTACTGCACATCATTTAGAGAAAGATTAGAAGTTCAATTTGATTTAATGTGACAAATGTCGTCATTATTCAGAACAGTGATCATTTCTCAGGCGCAGTACAGCGTCTGGTCATTTTTCCTGTGAGATGCAGATGGGATATCAACTAATGGAAGCTTCAGTATGGGCCAGCGACAGCAGTACGGATACTCATGGTCCCCACAGGATGAACCCTACAGAGATTGGGAGATCTATTTTTTTTTCTTCGTTTTCTGCAGCCAAAATGACAAGGAACAAATACAGTATTTTACCATGTGGTTAACAAATAACTAGACTATTTGGCTCCTTATAAGCTTAAGAACTGCAGATTTTGGGTGGTAATTTTCAGGCTTGATCCTTGTGAGCGATCCACTCCCCTACTTTATTATTTATTGGAATGTACTCAACAAATACAAGCTTCATCCATTACATTTTCATTGGAATAATAAATGTCTTTTCAGTGTGTCTAAAGCAGTATTTTCTCCATAGCTGCACATAAAGATTAGGTAACTAATTGGATTCCAGTTATCTGCGTGGGATTGTTTTCGACGTGTGTGATCCAAACATGTCCAATAAATCCAGAGCGTTGAATAGTTGTAATTTATTAGAGAGATTGACTAAAAAGATTGATGTCATCACTTCCAAAATGGTTTTAATTACCAAAATATTGTGCGAAAACCTATATTTGTCGGTGTTGGGTCTTTTAAAAACCTTTTTTTTAACAACATAAAAACGTATCTTCTCTCAGAAAGGAATGCACCTTTAATATAAAACATAAATCTTTAGCTTCATTCAAAAACATCAATAGAAGCGCTGAATGTAAAAAATTGACATGTTAATATGAAAATAAAGGGGCTTTAATATACCATAACCAGGACATAACGATAGGAAAAACATGCTGCCAATAAGAGTTCTTATCTCCTGCCACAGCTACTTGTTTTTCTTCTTTCGAACCTGGGGACTGCAAAAGGGCAGAAGAGAAGCAGCGCTCTCTTGAAGATACAGAAAGTCATTAACTTCAGTGGGCTTTGTTCTTCTTCCTCCCTCGCTGGAATGATATTCATGTATGCAGGGGAATGTCTCCTTTCTCTCTGGTGCTTGATCTTGGCGTGCCTTGTGGGCTCCCAGTGTGCAGTCTACCTCCCACCCTGCTGTTCTCAATTTGCCGCGACACATTAAAGGTGCATCATGTCTCGTATAGGGGAGTGAAGCCTCAGAGGGGGAGGGCAGCCATGTTCAGGTATATAAAGGTTCACTCACTAAACAATAAAACACACGTTACGATGTTATAGTGAGCTGAATTGAGTCCGACATTGACGATTGGCATAAAAATGCATGATTGCTTGGGCTAAAAATGCTAATTTCATTGCTGTAAATGGTCGTAAATCTAAATATTTCCACACAAACGCTGTAAATTCAGCTGCTTCATAAGTTTTCCCTCATTTTTCACTCACTTAATTATCTGCGAGCACTAATAGATGTATACACATGACATTTTCCGTGTGCCATTTAAAAACAGCCCGAGAGACCAGCAAAGGCTATCGGAGCGCTGCACAGCTATTTTTACAGAAAACACCCAACATTTCAATCAATGGCGTCCTAATTAATCAACTCCCAACACTGTGTGTGTGTGTGTGTGTGTGTGTGTGTGTGTGTGTGTGTGTGTGTGTGTGTGTGTGTGTGTGTGTGTGTGTGTGTGTGTGTGTGTACAAGTTCATTTGGTAGAAATGAGCTGCAACATCACTGGTCCTTACAGTGATGCCTCCTAAATAGATTGTAATTGTGTGTTAATAACTGGTGAGGCGCTCCAGCAGCGGGAGGGGAGAGCCGGGGGGGCGGGGCTTAGAAAGAAAGGGTGGAGAATTGTTGAGTAAATAAATATGTTTTTGTTGCTAAAAGATAGAAAAAGTTTGTCAAATACAAAACTTTTTCTTTGGTAAGGCACCAATTAAAATGTTAAAAGGGAAGTATATATAAAAGTATATAATGGCCACTCAATTTCTCATGCTCCATAATGTCCGAGTATTTGACGTTTCAGCGATTTTGGGGGTGATCATTTGCTACAAAACATGGTGCAAAATGTAACAACGTTTGATCACAAATATTATTTATCCAACACGTTTGACATTTGGAGATTTCGACAAGAATTTGCAGTTTGCATCAATTGAATGGTGAAGAGACAACTATGTATTGTCAATATACTGCTGAACACCATACATCTGAATGCCTTAAGTCAGTCATTTTTTGGTTTAAAAAATGTAGGAGATTGCCCTAGATCAAACCAGCTCACTTTAAAACAGCAAGGTCAAGTTTTGAAGCATTTCCTCACAATAATAAAGTGTGTACTACGGGAGCGAAAATCATCACATGCCTCAGCTTTCCGTTCATACCAGGTTCATACCCAGTTCATGCAAGATTGTTTAGGAACCCCAGTGTGCAGACATATTTAAATACAACATTTTAGAAGCCAAGCTATATTTAGCCAAATATACTGCATACGAAAAATGGGTCATATTTTTACAAAGATCTAAAGAACATTACTTAGCCTCCTTCCTTACAAGCTAGCATGACCTGCTGGCACCCTATGGGAGTTTAAGATCTTACGGTATGCTAAGGGACCAAACTCAATTTATACCCGATGCAGACAATAACCCATGGGATTTGACCATCGAGCACCAATTAATCCCGCAATAATAGTAACCGGCCTGGAGCATACAAGTGTTACAATGCTGATAAAACTCAGGGCTAAACGCACCCATACACATGTAAGACTACCTGGCTCCATCATAAAGAAACTTTATTGGTTTCCCACAATAAATGGCCCACATCTTAAGCCTGTTGGAGACCAATAACCGATGCAAAAAACCTCCATCCAGCTGCTTTGAGTAATAAAGGGACAGTTTAAAGGGGACTCTTTGATTTCCAATTACATTAAGGGAGCCGGGGATTACACAGTACGGGCCAATGAAATTTCATTGTCCCCTCAATTGGGAGTTACAAGATGGAGAAGGCAAGGCAGGTCTCATTAAACGCACTTTGCCTCTCCAAGTCCTGTCTGAATGGTTAAATGTTTCAGGGCAGCGCTGCAAGAAAATGGAGAATTTCTTCTGTCTGCTCATCAGAAGTGCCAGGGAGAGGACACGGCTAATGCCCGGCCTCGGCCCTTGACAGAAATAACCCCGCCACTTTACAATCCAATGTCTCGCCTTTATGGAGGAAAAGAGGTGAGGCGAGATTGCAGATCCAGTGATAAGCAGACGTGACCAGTTTGCCATAATGCTGGACGGCTCTTCCTTTTGCGTGTCTGCTTTATTGTTAATATTTATTGGCATGCCATCCTCAGCCCTGCCATCACTAATCAGCATTCAGCAGTGTGAGAGCCCAGCGGTCGTGCTAAAGCATCGGTCGTGACGTGTTCTGCCTCTAGAAGCCCATTAGCACTTTAACACAGCTTCCCTGAACATCTCAGAGCCACTAGAGGTGTTTCTGCTCCAACCACCTCCCACAATCAGCTTAGATTTCCTCTCTGGTCCACTTTCTGTTAACTTCCCTTGTACTTTTCCCCTCTTTTTGCTCATACCGTGTCTTCATCTTTCAGAGGAACACTGACTGCAAAAGCTTTAATACAATAAAAGCCTCCGCCTCTAAATTAATGTGCTGAATAATACATCCGTCTTCCTCATTGATCATCACTGGGCGGAGACTGGGAGAGGGATAAGTGTGTGTGTGCTAACTGAGTGGCTGAAGCCTCGTGTACAGAGTGAATACGAGATGGAGAGGAGATGAGGGAGAGAGGGGAGCGGAGATTAATCACCTGACAAGTGGATGGAGTGTCCATTTGTGCCTCGGGACAGGCTGCAGATAGGATGTGACATTCAGGAGCACTTAAGAGGACATGGAGGAGCTCATACACACAGACACACACACACGCGGACGCATATGCAGAGTCACTCATAGTTAGCATACAAACACGTGTAAGTGGAAATCATATGGAGGGTTGCAACAGTTATCAAATCCCACACTGAGTACAACACTTACATGTATATTAGCCACAGAAAATGTTGGTGAGTGAGTGAGGGCCGGAAAAACGTTAAGATACTTTGAGATTTATGTTAGGAGCCATAGTAAATTTGGCTAGTCCAAATCAGAGTGAAATCATTACTTTTGTTTTCTAGTCATTCTGGTTCTGTGGCACAGTGCATGAAAATGATTGCAGACCAAAAAGAAAAATACATCTGCCGAGGCGGGTTTACGAAGGAGACAGAAATGTACTCTCAGAGCGGTTCATATAGGTGTGCCTTCAGCAAATAAAGTAAAAAAGCATTATGGAACACAGGTGCGCTGAGCTGTCGACCTGCTCTGGTTATCCTTTGAGATATGGCTCTGAGACACAACCTTAAATCACTTTCTGCCCTCAGGAACAGTAGACAGAGAGATGTTTTCCCAAAGAGAAAAAGACATATTGGTGTTCATACTGTGTCCTATCAATGGTTTGCTGGAGCGGAACACACTCCTCACACATGCTTTTCATTATTCCAAGTACATAGGCCCCCTAACACCAGCTGTAGTCTTCTAATATTTGAATCTCAATATCAATAATTTCAGCTAAATTTAAATGAAAATAAAGAAATTATTTTCTTTGTTTCTGCATTTCGAGTAGAGAATATACTGTGATAGGCCTCTTGCATGTAGCTGTTAGCAGCAGGTATTTTGCCCATGTGACTAACATTTGTTCCTCGTGCGTAAGTGCAACTGGTTATAATCTAGCGCTAATTTAATAAAAAACATCATTTATATTGACTGATATTGCATTTGTAATATCATTAATCAAGTGCATTTGGAATATTAAACACATTATTATTTGTACATCATTATTCTATTTATTCACATTTAATATTAAAAACAATATTACACTTCTTATGTTGTGATTTTTGCAGTTAACAAAGATGTTGTCTGTAAGAATGTTATTTTAAGGCCAGGAACTCTACGTATATCAGAACAATATCCAATTTAAAATGGGAATTGGTCATGGATTTCGCCTTTAACAAATATCGTAGGAGGCAATCTTGCGATTTAAAAAATGCTGGATAAATTGGTCAGCCTATTTGGAAACTGAAGTTTATGTTTCCTTCTTACCTCTGAAGAAATAGGAGAACTTTGAGTCAGGAAGAAAACTAAGGCTGTAACTTTTTTTAATGAGGTACAAAAGGTCAAGTGCCATCTCTAATGTCATTATGTAGAGGGAGATGTGAGGAATCTTTATCAAAAGACATTAAAATGAATAATTAAAAAATGTTATACTTAAATAATTAAAGCCCCGTGCTCGAAGATTCAGCTTTCTGCAATTTAGCAGATTTTCTTATAAAGCCAACTTTCTGCATTCAATCTGGGCTGAGTCACTGAAGCCGTTTGGTGTTTAACCTGATGACACACAAAGTGTACACAGTCCAGTTTAAATATGTTTGCTGTCTTGGCGATACCTTAAACACAAGCTTTCATTCAGTTCAGGCCATGAATCGTGACATTTACCAACTTTGGAATCACTCCTCCTTTATAGTATCAATGTCGATATCTCTAATCTTTGCCCTTTAAGAGCCAAGAAACACAGAAACACTGGAGAGAGTTTTCACCCAGGGACCCACACAGGACGCTCCCTGCTGCAAAGCAATGCTTTAATGTGGTGCCGAGTCGTCGGTGTCACGTTAAATGAAAACACAGGAACCTCTAGTACAGTCAGTGTCGCTTTCATACAAACGAACACACTCACACACACAGAGTTGAATCAACTGGGAGAAATGGGATATATGAACCATTGCAGGAAACACACCCACCCTAATACTGCGCTTTAAAGGCTTGTGTGTACGTGGGGTGCAGGGACTTGGATCAGTTCAGAGCAGGAAGTTGGTTCAGAGTCTTGAGAGGCCTCACAAAACTCAACCTGTCAATTCTGTTCTCACTGCATCTTCTGTTAAGTGGACTATATACCGACCAAACATAGTGGAGGGTTTGTCTCTGAAGCAGAGACCCCAATGTGAGTAAACACACTAATGTACAAACCTCAAAGCTGGATTGGATGTGTGTACGAAATATGTCACACTATTTCAAATAAAATCTTTATTAATTCAGTTTCTATTGGATGAGTGTCATTTATCAGCTGCGACCACTAAACACTGTAGTGAGTCACTAAACATCATGATGTCATTCATAGTAACTGGGTCAATGAGTTCTCTTAGTTTTGAACTCGAGTGGCTGGGATATACTGGTGATTACGATAACAGTGATTTAAAAAAAAACTTTTAAAAAATTGATATTGTATTAAAAATACACTGTGATAATACGGTTTAAATATTGTAGCGCCCCTTTAAAATAATTGTCTTTCTTACTGCACTCGTAAGTGTCACTCACCCAAACTAGTTATGGTTACTGATTCTCTTTTTGCCAGAAAAGAGACAAAACGCACAATAAACAAAGCTAATCATGAATTGAAGTGGTATTGAGAAAAGTATTTTTCATTTAGAAGGAATTCCTAGTATAGATCTTGTGTGAATTACCCTTGGCCACTTATATAAATGTTATACATTTCAGATTACGTTGCGCTCACACAGTATTCTGAATTAAAGTTGTGATTGATCAAACTGCTTTAAACCAATTGAAACATAGAAATATAAGAATGAGGTAGATTTATTTCAACAAAGGAGCACTTACTGCATTTTTAGTGTCTGGAGAGTCAATAGGGGAAGAACAATCATTTCTTTAGCAGGTCAATCCATCTTTTTTTTCCCCCAGTGTTTCAGAGGGGCTGGTTTCAGTTTGTCCACAGCTGACCACCACCTGCTGCATCACCTGGAGACCAAAGGGACTTCACTTCTGTGCTCTGGGCTGATGGATGAACCCAAATGATTGTTGATCAATGGGCCAAAGCTGCACTATGTCCTCATGTCTTAACAGACTTTTCACTTTGTTCACATTCACAGCAGCTACTGTACTGCAATATCTATGGCTCAATTTCTATACACTAATTACTCTGCACATACTGCCTGAATCAGGACTTTATCCGAAGATGGAGATTAAATAAGAAATGTTTTCACAAGTCTCTTTAAAGTTTATCTTCCATACTATTTCAGGTTTTAACTAAATGAACTGTGCAACAAATTATGATAATCCAGTGGTAGGAAAAATGTCCTGTTACATTATATTTGATGACTCTAGTGATGTTAAAAAGGTAGAAATTACAGCCCAAATGTTCCCAAAAACCATCAAAAAGCAAAAAATGGTACCAAAGATTGCTCCAGAGATAAATAGTTAATGGAGATCTTTAGCACGTTAAAGCCAGTGTGCTCTATTGTGTTTTTTGTTTTCAGAAAGACGTTTAGAAGAAGATTTGTATCTCAGTTGTATGAATATAAACTGCCTCAGGTACCTGCCAAAAAACTTCAGTGAGCCTCTGGTCCCAGAACTGCTGCAGAAAGACAGAAACCACAGCTGTAGTTTCACATCAGCTGCGGTGCACGAAGAGGAAAGAGATGCATGCTGGTATCATCCCAAAGGAGAATCATCCTCATGAAACCCTCAGGTAGAGCAGCGCAGGCAATGACTCATGTACAAGAGACTGTTATGGAGGGCTATAGGACGCGGATAAAAGTCTATTTTAGGCGCATTGCTCCGTGAAAAATACCTCTGTTCTTCAAAACTACACTGCAGCCCCATTGATCCTCTGTGAAGATTTAACAACCAAATAAATTCCCTCCCTGATTCACTGTTGATGATGAGGGCTCCTACGATGGGTTCCCTTTATAGGTTCATCAAGAATTGTATTACAAGTGATCAAGTGTCCATCTGGCATTGCTAAGCACCACCTGCCCACACACACCGTTCTAACAGAGCAGAGATCAGAGCTGCAGCCTGGTCTAACTGCCAGGGAGTCAAACACTGACGCACAAGCACCCTTTAGTATCTGTATGAGACGCAACAGGCTTTCAAATAACTTCAATGTAAACCCATCTGGGGCTAAATTAGACAATAGAGTGTCGGATGTAGTATTAAGATTCCATACATAGTGTTATGGGAGGTTTGGGGGATGAGTCAAACAAATACAAGACTTTTGCCAAGAAAAACATGAGTTGTGTATTCAGTGTGAAGGCAAAAGCTGGAAGTGTCGTCATGCCAAGTGAACCTATGTCACTGAGTCACACGACATTAAGCTTATTTTCACACAAACCTAAACATGTATTATTGTTGTCCAAACCAAAGATGTCTTCTATAAGTAAATAAAGCAAATTTGGCACCAATCGTAATGAATACTATACTTCTCCTGTCTCCTGAAATGGCATCGTCTAATATATTTAATATTCAGTTTGGCTAACATTAGGTATTTACATAGCTAACAAATATGTTAAGCATTACGAATATTAGTGAGGTAGGTTATGGCGGCCATTTGTGGCACAGTTGGCCCAATGTTAACGCACTGTGTTGCCAGCTCTTGTGAGTATTTTGCTCTGGTAGACAAATCAGATATATTTATCTTGAACAATGTTACATTTCTCTAGATTTTTTCCATCTGAAAAATGCCATGGTAGAATTTGAATGTTCTTAAGATATGTGGCTTGTGAAAAATAGGTCCATTATTTATTTTGGTGACTCAATAAGATTGGTCCGTTCATGTTCACTTCGGAGTTAATGCCGCTGGTCTCCCAAAGCAGCGCGGCCGTGGCGAAACCCATGTCACCTTTTTAGGGAAATTGACTCAGTGTGCGGTGTCAAACAGCCACATTATGTCACAAAGTCACGTGAAACAACATTAAACACGTGTTAACCTTCTGGGATAACACACAATGCAAGGGACGCAGCTTATATATCTGCACCTGCCTAACCAAAGGCAAGCGTTTGCTGAGATTCTGTATAAAAAGGTTCCTATCCTCATCATTATAGCTTCTCCTGCCATCCTGTGCCTCCAAACCACAGCATCAGTCATCTTATACCTGGTGGGTGTACTCAGACTCCTTTCTTCTCCTGCATTTCTCTCTGCTGCTCTCAATTAAAAGCTAGTTGATGTCCTGGAGAGGAGAGGAGAGTGATGGAGGGGGGTGTAAAGGTTGAGGTGCAGGCAGGACAAAAATAAAACGTCTTAATTCCGCCTCTTCTCTCTCCTCCCTGATGCACTCTTGTTCATAATAGATCACAAAAGATCAGATAGGGGGATCAAATGGCTGGTTTGAAATGTGTGGGATCCCTCGCCGTCTGATTTAATGATGACATCCTCAGAGCCCGGGCCAAAGGTTTTGATTCAGCTCTTATAATAGGCTGCTGCTGCTGGTGGGGGGGGTGGGGGGCTGGTGGGTAAGAAAGGAGAGACCCCGAGGCAAAGTTTCTTCTTTCTCTTCTCTCTCGATAGATGCTGTAATGAATTATAGGGCAACTGATACTTTGGAGTCAGGCCTCCCCCTCCCTGTCTCTGTTGCCCCCCTTGTCTCTTCAAAAGACGCAAGCCATGGAATTGGTGTTGTTCTGTTTCTTGGCTTTAAAAGCAGATGCTAATAAGAAATGGATGAGAAGCGTACTCAGAAAATTAGGAGTGAAGAGTTACATTTAGTAGAGAAAAAATGTGAGGCGATAATTGTTAATCATTACGCTTGCTCGTTAGAACAAACCTATGCTTGGCATCCCAACAAACAGAAGAGAGTAATTGGTGCACATTGACGACCTATTCAGAAATGGTGGTTCATCTTTTTACATAAAAAAAGACAGCACTGCAGGAGAGAGAGAGCTGTGGGGAGACTTTGAGATGAGAGGATGGGGGAGAAATGCAAGAGAAGATGTGGGGGAGAGGAAGGGAGGAGCACTGTGCGGTTTCAAAGTGAAAAATAAATACTGTACACTCTCTCACTGTTACAATAACACTTCAGCCCACATACAGGAAGAACCCATCTGTGGAGGCATTATCCTCCCAGAAGATGAAGCTCATTTAGTTCTGTTTTAAATTAAACAAAATAAACCGGGTCTTACGACTAAACGGCATCAGCCCACGTACAACAACTGTCACAGTGGAGATGAAAAGAAAAATGTATTTCTTGGAAAGCACATGGAAAATGTTGTTTTCATGTTAATTGTAAATCTAATCCAGCATTTGCACAGCATTTGCTTTTATCAAAGTACTGCTTGTAACTCTGATCTTTATACATGGTTACATGAGGTATTATTTGGGTGAGATGGCTAGAAGACCATTTGATATGAGCATAGATTTTTCAGTTACATTTTGAACAGTTTTTAGAACTTCAAAAGTGCAGGTTTATTAACAATCTGCTCGAATATGAGTGAGAGGTTTTGGAGTGAGGAGCTTATTTTAAAGTACAAATTATTGTCATGATGTCAAAAAAAATGTCAGATTTATGATTTTGCAATGATAATATGCAGTTTATTAGGAAAGGGGAGATGATCTGTTGGTGTAATAATAGTCCTTCAGGCCTACGTGATCAAGCAACTAATAAATAAAATATGGACACATTTAATATGGGACATTAACATTTCATAACACATTTCTTAAGAGTGGTGAAGGTAGCCACGCCCACTTTGGAAACAGGAAGTGCTCAACATTTTATACTATTTGCGCAAGTAGCAAATGTGTCATATTCTGTATAAAAGCCCATAATTGTTTTGAGTAATTTTTCCTTTTTAATAAAGTAAAATGAACCTGTATTCAACTAATCCAGGATTAACAAATACTTTTTTTAACTGCACCAATAAAAAGCTTGATAAGAAATGCCATGACTACTTTCGATGATCATTAAGTTAGCATTAGTTCCACAACATTTGTAAATATCGAGCTTTTTTTTTGTTTTTATTTGCGTTTATCTGTTTATTACATTATGGAGATGTTGGGATAAATAAAGTGTTACCACATGTTGTTGAAAAGACTGAGATGAGTTCGGAAATTAATTATTCTAAAAAAGTGTGTGAAAATGGTTTAATCAGCAATTTTTAGAGGAGTGCAACTTGTAAAGACTGAGCTCCTTTCAGCAATCCAGTTTGAACCGGATGACTATTCACCGATGCTTTGAGGGTCTGCAGAAGAAAAAAAAAGATAATTTCGAGATTTATTCAGAAATGTCATGAAATATGAATAACCGTTGCAGACTGGCATTTGATACACAAGTACAGACCTTCCCCCCCAGTTTAAAGAGATACGTTTGTAAAAATACATTTTAGAGGACTTGAAGAGTGTCCACCTGTAATGGAGAAGTTCAAGAGAGCCTGTGGGCTTCAGTGGAGGCCGTCCTTCAGCTCTCTCACCCTCAAAAAACTCACACAGCCCAGCTTACTCTTGCATTTATTCATGATCTGCACTACCGCTGGTCCCAAGTGCACATTTCATAATTCATGCATACTGTACTGTAGCGACTGGAAATGTGCCTCCACCACTCAGCTTCATTGCATCAGCCATCGCAGACTGGTCCACTCAGATTACAGCAAACCTCCCCAACCCCACATATAAAGAAGCAGGGCCCTATTTAGAAACGTTTTACATAACTGAATTAATATCTGTTGTTTGAGAGTCAAACCACAAGTCTATGGTTTTATCCCATGATGCAACAGTGCTCTTTCAGCTGTTAAATAAGTCAGGAATGTTCTTTTTTCACACAAATCAAGAGGAAAGTAGATCTCTTCAGGGCTAATAAGTAAAGTGTTACCAGGTCTGGATCACAGTTGCATCAGTGTGATAAAGTGAGAGCGTCTGTTGCATGTTAAGGAGCCCGGAGTCTGGCCTAGAGGCTGGAGGTGAATGATGAATGAATGATGTAACTGGACAACAACATGCTGTTGAGATGCTTCATCTTACATGAGGACAGTTTGTCGTTGCACAGCAGGTCACTAATTAAGCTCAGTGTTGTGATTTACTTTCTCAACGGCGTACTGGGCGATCGCTGATAAATGATAAGCCAGTTCAGCTTGTATTTAACCATTAATAGTGCTTTCTTTAATGAGAATTCAACTAAACAATAAATGCATTCCATTAACAACGTAACAATGTTTAAAAGCATAAGTGAGTTTCACAAGAAAAACAGCCAGCCAGGAACTGCTGCCTATATTAAAGTCGTTACTTTAATTTGCACTAATGGGAATAAACACTAAATGCAGGTATCTCTAATATTCTGGCCTTGGAGGAAGAGCAAACAATCCAAGAAAAAAAAATCTGAAATCAAACACTGATGGACGAATTGTCTTGCATCCAAATGACTTAATTATGCGTCTGCTTCTACCCGTGCCAAACTCATTCAGTTCCCACTGTGGAGCTGCACATTAGCACAGCAGCAAATGCTTCACTGATGCAGTGAGAGCAGGAAATTAACTCTTTGGTAAGGAATATTTTCCTCCGAAAAGTCACACCAAACCAATAGCATTAGTTTATCTGTTAACCTGCATGCAATCAAAGCCTGCTCAAACAGGATTGGTCCATATTTCATTGACTACAAACAGAAATCACAACTCTCAATACCAAAGGCTGTTGGTAGAGACTATTCAAATACCCTCACTTTTAAAACTAAAAGAATAAACAAGTGCAGAAAATGTTTCTGTATGCATAACCAGGTGCTGTACTTCACCCACTGAACTACATGTTTGAGGGGAACACCGGCTATCATGGTACCAAAACGCGTATTTATTTAAATGTCTAATATGTTTAAACTGTGTGAGAGCTTATAAGAGTTATGTCAAAGCAGAAATGCATTGACATTTCCCTTTATATAACACCGAAAAAACTCTATGCACATGGGACTTGTGGATGTTTTTTCTCTGAAGCCGTGGGACTCGCTCCGGGATTCAGAGAAGTTATGTTTGGGAGCTTGGCGGGATCCCAGGAGCTTTATGTTTTGATGTTGCAGGATTTGAGAGAAACAGAAAAGTGGAGCAGAAAAAACGATCCCGTTGCTGTGGAGAAATCACAAAATTAGAGTTTATTCCATCAAACTACTGTCTTCGCCTTCCACTAGCATATTTTATCGATTCAAGAGCGCCAACTCAAAGAGGTGGCTTCACTGTACGGATGTATTTTACCCTGAGCTCTGGTACCTGCAACCCCTGTGCTCCGACTACTGATGGAGGCCGACTCGCGTGGCTACAGTGCATCGAGCCAAGTGAGCCATCATTTATGTTAAAAAAATTGAGAAAGGCTCCCCGTTAAATCAATATATAAACTACCCGTAGGATCCACAGTGAAGGCAGTGGAGGTGACAGGCCAGTTAACAAATGGACAGAGGCTTCCAGGAGCCCACTGACTCAGACGTTTCCCTTTGGAGGGAACCAGCCCCCCCCCCCCATCAGTCAGACTGCTCGCTGTGTCTACCTGGGAACTGCTGATCAGAGACTCTTAAATATCGCCGAAGCAAAGAGTATAATTCATAAGCGAGATAAACGCTCACAGTGTCCATGCGTCTGATATGACAACGGGATCGTTTTTTCTGGAGATCAGCCAGTATTTGAATAAACGTTTCTGGTCTGTTGGTCGCGTATTTTTGCCCAGTGCTAACTCGTATACTAGCAAGTGTTTGCCATGCCCACTGCTGCTGTGAGAGTGTGAAATATCAGATATGAATAGGAAGCAGAACATAGTCACACGCCGCAGATACCATACATCCATCAAGGCTGATGAGATCATAAATCCTTCTCCTTCTCAGCCAGACTGATTTCCTCCCTGCTTCACCTAGATGGGAATAAAATGCAGATCAACATGTCCCCCTCCGTCTCCACCTCCTCCTCTCTCCAAAAGACACCTGTTCTATCCATCATCTCGACAGCTGTTCCTCTGCACTTTCAATTCCCGCCCCGTTTACCGCAAAGACCTCTTGACCCGCCTCGCCTGCCCACACACTCCACCCAAATCTTACATGCAGGAATTTGTGACCAAATCTGCAGAGCAAGATTGGATTGTCTGGAGGAAGGACACACCCCATCTCAAAGCATAGCAAAAGTAATCCAAAAATATGTAACTTTTCCCCGCAATTCTATGTTTTATCATGCGGAAAAACCCTGATAGGTCAGTCTCTATGTAATAGTGTCTTTGAAAAACATAACCCCTTTAATGCTATACTGATATGTAGGACAAACAAATGGTATTGCTTAAAAAGTTTATGAAAGCGCCAATAATAAATCCTTCAATATTGACAATAAAAAATAGTTATATTTCATATTTCCCAGGCCTAAATATATTGTCATATCTCTCTTTGAATCGTGTCTGTGTGATTGTGTCAGTGCAGTAGTGCTGATTGAACCTTTCTGATACAAACACAAAACACATTCTTCTTAAAACACCAAGAAAAGCAACTTGCAGAGACTTGGAACACTTCCTGAGATGGGCAAAACAATTAATGTTCAACTACACTCTCAGAGGCTGAATTCAAGAATTAGATTTTAAGAATAATGAAAAGCCTTCCATAGACAACCTCAAATGAAAGAAATTCAACAAACCACTCAAATCAGAGGCATACAACAAAGGATGAAAAACAGCCACACACAATTACACAATGTGAGCCATTCCAAAAGTTATTGTGGTCAAATCACAAGGCTACATGAGAAAAGGCAAAGCAAATTGTGGCTTGTGAAAGAGTAAAAAACAAGAATCAGGCTGCCATCCAAGTGGCCCTCCCCATTCATCCCAAATTCTATCACTGTAAAACACTCCCCTGTATACACGCCGCCCACCATTCACTTTGTCACCAGTCAGACGGTGGCCTTGAAGTAAAACATGCACAGTATGATAATAAGCCAGCACACCATATTTCATGCAGGACTTGTTGTCAAAAGGACCAAACATCTATCTCTCCTTCCTGCTTCTGCGACGCCTTCTCCTGCTCTACACTCAACTTTTTCGCAATGAGTCTATTTATTTACCTGGTGTAAGTAAAAGGTGAACAGACAACCAATTACAAAGCACCGCTAAATTATAATGGGCCGAGACAGGATAGGTTTGTGTCGTAAAGCAGCGGCTATAGGCTTTGCCACCAGCATAGAGATGAGGAGTAAAACTGAAAAACAACTTGGCGGGAGATGACGACATAAAAACACGACTATTAATAATAACAATAATAATAATAAATGATATTTATATGGCGCCTTTCAAGGGACCCAAGGTCGCTGTACATGGTGGACAAAAAACACAAACAGACACTCAAAGGGCAAACAAAAAATAAATAAAGAAAGCCGGGGGACCAAGAAATGGCTAGGGCATATTCCCCTCTCTCCTCTCGTATGTGCTGTGCTCTTTTTTTCCCGCACCGTTCACAGATAAGAGCACGGACAACAAAGCGCTAGATTAAAAGGTCAGGAGAGGGCAGATGGGGAATGGACTGGAGATGATAGCCGCAATTTACAGGTGGAATTCCTGTTATAAAACCGCCAAAAGGAGCTGATTTTTTTGTGGATTTGAATGTATAATAGTTGCAATCTGGAAAGTAACAAAGAAAGCAATTTTATTGAGATAACTCCCAGAGTGTACTTCTTTCTATACTCTTCTAATGTCCTTTGGCATTTCCTCCCTGAACCTCTAATTACTGCATCAGTGCTGACATGGACAGCCACTGTACATCACATCAACGTCTCTTTTGATCACACTCTGACGGGTGGGAGATTTTCTTTTTGTATGTGTGCGTGCATTTGCGTTCCCTCTTTTCATCTCGCCGTGTAAAAGTGTGAGGGTAAATCACGGATCACTCCGAGTTATCTAATCATACTCGTGTGTGTCGTGAACGTGCCTCTGTAGAAAGCACCGTACGTTACAGAATGAGGTCGGCAAGTAAAAGCAGCCAGACCAGTCAGCCTTTTGTTTCTTGTGAAAAAAAGACTCCCCACAGGANGAATACAAAAAGGTTCTTCTCTTCTTCATTCACAGATGAACCCCCTTATTCCTTAAGTCATGATCTAACATGTCATGATAATGCATGTTGCTTACCCTCAAATAAGGGGGTTCATCTGTGAATGAAGAAGAGAAGAACCTTTTTGTATTCAAAATAGTTCCAGATGGCAGATGTTGCTTTTCTCCTCCTGTGCCTCGTTCATTTTTTACCGGTGTTTTGATGGTCTGCAAACTAGTGGGGCGGGGCCTGCTGTGATCTGATCAAGAATGATTGTTATTGGTGGATTGCTGTGCATAGAGAGCCTGCATGTCACTCACTCAAGTACCCCTGACATGAGAGCCGCGCAAGTTTTCCTTTTGTAGCAAGCAGCAAAATAATTGTAACATGACGTGTTTGAGTTAATGTACCTACTTAATATCGCACGTCCTAAAAAAAAAAATGAAAAAAAAATTATTATAAAAAATTAATAAAATTGCACGTCCCTGCAATGTTAATATCGCGCCATGACACGATATATCGTTCAGCCCTAGTAGCTTGTGAATTTACTCCGGGTGTAACTAAAGTCTGATTTAAGACTTGAATATATTTCACATCATTCATCCAAATTTGTAAAGTAACTAAAGGTATTAAATAAATGTAGTGGAGTAAGAGTACACCATTTACCTCTGAACTGTAGTGCAGTAGAAGTACAAAGTAGCATAAAATAGAAATACTCAAATCTGAAATCAGATATGACTCCCTCAAGTCATGTGATCATTTCTTAGTATTTGATCCTTCAACTTGGCCTCAGGAAATGCAAGGACTTCACAGTTTTGGCAACAAGTTTTGGAGGCTTAAACAGGGACAGAGGGGTTGCATCTGCAGCATCTTCATCATCTACCATGCAAGAAATAGAGGACAGTGAAGGAGACACTGAGGAGGACAGTGAGGTAGACTGCAGTTATTAACAAAACGCTTCGTCTGAGGTGAGTACCAAACGCTGTCTCCTGGTGCTCATCTGAGTAACTCACTCAGAAAGTTATGTGCACCCCTGCTTATACTTATATTATATATGCTTTTAAAGGCTACAATGTGTCATTTTGGAACTTTTTGTGTTGTTAATGTGCCGCAGGATATTTTTAATGTAAAAAATGTAGTGTCTGTGACTGAAAAAAGGTTGAAAAACACTGCATTAACCAACTTAGCTTTAGGTCCTGCTTCTGTGTATAAAATGTATTCGAGTATGTTGTACTCTCAAGTCCTTCACTATCCAATCTTTCACCCCTGCATAAGCACTGATAGCGCTGGCCATTATCAGAATTATATAAAAAAGCTGACTCTGTTGCCCATCAGTCAAAAAATAAAATAAAAACCCCAATGGAAAGAACTCGAGGACAGCTGCTGCTAGGCAACCAGACTCTGCATAGCACTTGAAGGGGTGAAAGCGAAGGGAAGGAGGGGAAGGATTTAAAGCCTGCTGTAAAAAACACAATTAGGCCTCCTTAACACAGGTCATTGGGTCAGGGTTACATGTGGCTTATCAGGCCGACACTTCCACTCAAACAGAGGAGCAGTCTCGTAAACAAAGCGCCGTCTTGTCAGCGCTTGGGCTTAAAAAAAAACCTGTAATACGGCACGGCTCATGTCTCGTCTCAGCACCAACCTTCAAATTCACATTGTGCAGCAGACCATTTTAATAGCGGTTGGTACAAGCTATTTTTTTTCATGCCATTCAACCTGTTTGAATTATTGCTCGGTGATATGGAGTATATCAAGTATTACGATATTACCAAATACCCTCGTATTGATCTAGGTAGGACAATGTTTTAGGTTTGATCATTGGTGCTTCCACAGAATATTTACACCATGATATATTGATCATTAATGCAGAAGTAATGACCTAATGGGGAAAAAACTAAAAATTAATATTGGAAATTACATCACTTCACTGTAACGCACCCTTTTAAAATCGACACGATATTATTGTGTTTCCCAAATGTAGGACGATGTATAGTTTTGTGTCACAATATCGATTAAATATTGATATATTGTCCAGCCTGAGTTTGTATTAATCCAATTTATTCTTCTGTTCAACTTTAATTGTAATTTATTTCCTCCTCGTGCATTTGTTTAGCTTCAGCAGCATCCATCCTTGAGAATATTGAGTAGCTAATTTAAATCCGTGCCTGTAGCATTTAATTAAGCGTATTTAGAGGCTGAATTAATTGGGTGAGTTAAATCTTTACTGACAAAACAGAAACTTTAGCCGGGCGCGTTTAATGACATGTTTTAGGGGCTTGTTGGTTACAGCCGGACTCTGATACTTTTCTATCGGACTCCAGATTCAGATCAATGTCTCTTTGGGAAGGATGATAAGACCTCTTCCCCTAAAGCAAGAGACTTTTGTAGATGTTTGTGTGTGTTATCCCGTTCTGTGTGTTTTTCACAGCGACAGACTTTGCAAAGTAACAATGCGAAGCGACGAGCCTTTGTTTGATTTCCAGGTCGACTCATGTCTAGATAGAAAGAGGTTTCACACACAGCCCACAAAGCCCCGAGGAGGGCACATCACAAGAGTGTTTATTTTCCCAGCTCTGCAAGTGTGTGCGTTTGTGAGTGCGTGTTGAGTGCTACCAAAGAGTGCTGATAAACTGAAACAAGTAGATTAAGAAGAATGGTTTTCTTTATACCCTCAGTGTTGTATTCGAAGGTGTGTGTATGTGTGTGGTTTCTAGCAGCCTGGAAGAAATGAACTGCTGATGAGATGCTTGTCAACTTCTTCTTTGCAGATTCAAGCCGGTTTTGATCCCCATGTTTTATTTTCTTTACAGTATCTGACAGGCAAACAGAAGTCAGTGTGTGTGATGGTTTGTTGACAACTGAAAGTTATTATGAGGACAAAACTAAAAAGAGAAATCCTACAAAGTGAGGACATTTTGCTGATCATAACTGCTTTCAGAGTTCGGGATATGTTTCTAAAATGTTTAATGGACGTATGCTTGGACCCGGAATGCCCAGTCTTATTTGCTATAAAGTGGACACGCACTTGACAGCTTGTAGAATTAAAGAAAGTGAAAAATATTGTTGGATTTAAATGCAAATCACAGAATCATCACAGAAAATACTAATAGGTCAAGTATATGTTTTCATATTTTTGTATGTTGTGAGTGTGCCTGACCTTGGTTAAAGTCAGTCAGCTGAAGGTCTATGTGAAGACTTTCCACCACAGCAGGAACTTAAGTCTGTTGCACTTGAAATGACTATAAACACATGGAATTTTACCTTGAGTAAACATAATCTAAGAATATAATTATGTATTTTACAAAAATCCTTCCTCAATGGGTCTGTACCTGTCGTTCCATGTTTCTACAAGAATTGTGAAGGGCTTAATTAGATTTAAAAGTTTAGATTCTAAAATGAAAAAGTCCCAGAAGAGCTTCAACTCTAGCTAGTTAATGTCCTCACCAGCACAGTAATGCAGTTCTGTGTGTGAAAAGTTTGTGTGTGTGTGTGTGTAGAATGTGTGTTACAAATAGACCCTATACAAACTCTGACTGTCATTTGTCCTTTTTGGATGATCACTTTTAGCCTTTAATTAGCTCAAGAAGTGATCGATGTCATTATCTGCAAAAATAGAGCAGGATTTGTAATAACATTTTCCTTATATCTGCAGACCCTGCACCTATATATGTGGGCATTATTCCCAGAATGCACTCTTAACCAAGCTGCTAAACAGCATTCCTTATATGTTGAATCTTTTTCCTCTAAACTCATCACTCCCAGTCCCTTCTATCAAAACAGATACTTGTTTTCATTTACAACAGCATCTGCTACATGTGCTGCATCACTGCTATTACACAGCGGGAACGTATCGTAGGAGGCACACCCCGGGAGTGTTTCTCTTAGAAATAGAAGCACATGACCCTACATATCAACAATTTTGTCATGTCTTGCGGCACACACTTGCACTCAGAAAGCCGAGGGCTGGTTTGAACTAAGAATACCCTTTTTTTTTTTAGCTAAAACGGCCCCGCTCTTTCCCGGTCCCGTGGGCGAGGTCCAGAATTAGATATGAACTTGCTAACCCACAACCGGGTCAGCTCAGTGCTCCATCCAGCGGTTCAGCTGCTGCGCCGCCGAGCACTGCCGCCATTAATGTTTTATGTTTAGAGAGGGAAGTAGAACATTTCTGTGTACTGAGGCGGGGAGCTTTTTCTCCTGTCATGCATATTTCATGGACCTCTTCTTCTTAGTGGTCAGGATCCATTGGATTGGACGGCTCTTTGGTTGGGCACTGTGTGTGGTAAACAAATATATGAAGTCACACACCCTAATGGGTAGAGAAATTCCACGCAGGACTGTTAATGTGCTTTGATGACACACTGAGAATTAATTTTTCTATTTCTAGGTAGCTAACCTTCTAGGCTTAGTGGCTCAGTCAGTAGGGGCTTGGACTGTGAGCTGTAGGGTCGCCGGTTCAAGTCCCCGACCAGAGCTAACATATGGAGTGTGGACTGGTACTTGGAGAGGTCCCAATTCACCTCTTGGGCCCTGCCGTGGTGCCTTTGAGCAAGGCACCGGAGACCCCCCCCACTCCCAATGCTCCCCGGGCGCTGTACAATAGCTGCCCACTGCTCCTAGTACTAGACTCCTGGTACTAGGATGGGTTAAAAGCAGAGAACAAATGTCACTGTGTGCTGTGTGCTCTCCATTAAAGAGAGTTTCATCCCTCCCAATATATATAAATAGTAGCACGTTTTTGAGGAACAGGGACCTTCTGCCTCATCGATCTCCCCAGTTTTTTTCATTTATTTTGAATTCTCAGAAGCAGCACGTTGGGGCTTTGTCGTGGTACAACGCTCAGGCACATTCTTGCAGCATAGTTATCTGTTCAGGGCTGAAGACATGTCACACTCGGCTGAGTGTACATCACTCGCTGCACATACAGGCTTAATCTCAGCTGTTTTCCTGCAGGGTAAAGCTAAATTAACACAAGAAGATAATTAACATCATGTGCTTACATTAAAAAGTGCTGCAATGATTGCATGTTGTTTTTTCTTTCTGTTGATGTCACGGAGTAAGAAATATTTCAGTAAGAAAAAATGCTTTTGTTTGAAAATGGTTCTTTGGGAGTTACTTGGGTTGAGGACCTGAAAGGGATTCGCCTGAAGCTATGTTTTTCTGCCCTTGAAATAAACCTGAGTGTTTTTTTCTTACCTGTTCAGTCGGATGTTTTCTCGTAGCTTGTGGTATTTCATTCCTAAGTGGAAGGATAAGAGGAGAGAAATAGCACAAAAGCCGAACCACAAGTGAAACCCGGCTTTACTTTGAGTGTCGATTTTGCCGCTGTTCTTAGGTGACATTTTTTCTTTTTTTAAATCAACATGAACCCTTATTTTCAAGGGGAAAATAATAATTCATGTGTGGATGCATCATAATGTATTTCACAAAAAATCAAATGATGATAAATGACCAAAAATCATGATTTTCAAAATATGCTTACCCTCTCCTCTACTAATTTATTAAATGTCCTTAAATGTCTCCGGGTTTTTGGATCCTCATGTTGACAACCATAGATTACGGGCAGTATTTAGTTTGTCACTGAGTGTGTGGAGAGGCAGGTTAAATGGCAGAAACAACTCAATGATTCTTCTGATATCTGAGCATATTACTTTGTTTCATCCACAGGACTGTAAATCATAACCGTGACACTTTCCCTGCTCTTGGAACTGTATTAACACATTTTGCCTTCTCAACAGAATGAATGAAAACGACTCAGTGGAGGAATATTATCATTTGCTTAGCAAACCAACTTTTGGCGGAAGAAAGCATTCCTAATTTACAGTTAAACTCCATCCAACCCCAGCAGTACCCGGTGAATATTTCCCTTTGAAGCTTCCCCCCTGTGCAACCCTCTGAAAACTGCACCTTATCTGCATCTCCATCAGAGAGAGTCCGTTGATGTTATTTTTCTTTTTTTACCCTGACCCTGGCTGTTTGGTGTTTATTTCCTGTGTGTTCCCTCCACACATCCAGTTCCATTGTGCTGATGCCGAGGAAGCCGGGCCTGCTGTGTCAGCGTTCCCTTGGGCAAAGCTGCTATGCAGATGTCCTCCGAAGCTTGGTGATGAAAATAGGAAGTTGCTTTGATCAAAGCACCTGCTGAGTTATTTCAGTGCTGCTGTTGTCGCCCGAGCCCATATGCTTCCTGTGCCAGCTGTCAATCACCTCTCCGATACAGATGAATACATTTTCCATATCAGGCTGGATAACAGCGCCAGACTCTATTAGCAGAACGTCTCCCTCCGACAATTAAACTTCACTTAGAGAGTTTTTCTTTCATCAAGCGTGAGGAAGCATGATTGGAACATCACTCATGTCACCATAAGTATTCTGAGGCTTTAACCTAGAGAAACTCTTGTTAGAGAGCAAACATCACTGAGGCTTTGTTTGGTTATGTTGGCCATCTTTGAACTCCTTCCAGTTCTCCACATTTCTGCGCAATGGCAGCAACCTCAGGTCGAGCATGCACTTGGTCTGAGGATTCCTCGCCAGATGATGTTTTGGAGTCTTTCAATTCTGGTCAGAAGTCTTCTACTCCGCCCTCCAGGCTGCTTTCCACTCATTTAATATGCTGTGTGTTTGAGTATGTGTGCAGTCAATCCATTCTCCTTCACCCAACCTGTCACTCCTCTATCTTCCATCCAATTTTTTTCTTTCATCCTCTTCTCTTAGCTCCTCTCCTCCCGCGGAGAATATTCCCTATAAGCACATCTTTAGCACAATCAGAAGGCCCAAACTTCTTGTTGCTTGTTTTCTGTTGATTGCTGATATTTCATTCTGTTTCATCATGAGGCGAGGCCGTCTTGAGGCTCTTGCGTGCTTCAAAAAGTACATTTTTGCAGGGAGAACATGTTCACCATCGAATCTCACAGATCTAAAGGGGATGAAAGTCGATTTACTGTTGCTCTTACACAAGCTGTTTTGTGTGTCTGCCTTTGTTTGTGTGTGCTGTTTATGTGACCCAGTTTAGCTGACACTATAACCCGCTCACCTGTGACTCACAGTACGCTGACAATAGACATTAATCATAGATGCGCGTCTAGTCAGTCACAGTGTTTTAGTCGCAAGTGTATGTGTCACTTTCTGTTCAATCTGATCTGCATTTTCCCCTCGCTGTTGACAGTAATGTGATTGGTCACATCTCACCATCTGCACCCCCCCTCCCACAAACACACACACACAGCGTTTCCTTGGGTTTGTGCTCTAGCTTAACAAATCTCATTAGTTAAACAGGGCAGTAGATTTACACAGAAATCATTAATATTTACTGGAGAAACACTCCACGGCCACTTCATCTGCAAAGTCGACAAAGCGCTTTACAAACATGTTTGATTCATTCCCTAATATGTTTGGCTGCTGTATTACAGCATTTCTCAACATTGTAAATGGATAAACTAGGCCTAATGTGTACTTATGAATCAAAAGCCTGTGTGTGTTTGCGTATGCTAAACTCAGTCATTGGTCAAATCTGATGTCGACCATAATTATGAGCATGACTGAACTCGAATTTGCTCGCTCACCCTTCCCCAAAAAAACACAGTAATTGGTCCACTAGTGAATTAGGGTCGGACTGTAATTAAGACTGAACTTCCATCCTGTCCAGATCATCTATTTTCTTCTCATTCACTGGAGAGCTCTCTAATAGACTTTGGGTGGAAGCGGCAGAGTGAGATCAACAGTTTTTTTAATCTATCTTTAATGTTGCCTTTTGAAAGGGTGCCTGTGCTTTGATATTTTCCTCCTCATCAAATGTGAGGGGCAAGAAAACCAGTATTAAAAAAAAAAAAAAAAACCCTGCTCTGATATTACTGCCCTTTACAATATTAATGAACCTTCCTTATCTTCTGTATATGCTCGATACCCTCTTGATTATCTTTACACACACTGAAACTGTCCTAGCATGATGCTATGCCTTCCTGAGGTGTGTAACGGTAGCAAGCAACAAATGACATGCTGACGGAGGAGAAGAGAAAGATGAACAGAGGTAGATTGAAACCTGAGGTGAGGGAATTGCAGCACTTTTTTTTATTTTTTTTACTTTTTCATATTTGTTCTGCTGGACCGATTCAGCCTTTTTACTGATGGAAGGAGAACCGTCACAAGGTCCAAAAAACACGTTCTGCTCTTTCTTATTCCTCTCATGTCCCCTTTTCTCTTCCTACTCCTCCGTCATCCTGCCATGGAAGCCTGCCTGGTGAACACACGCACGCACGCACGCACGCACGCACGCACGCACACACACACACACACACACACACACACACACACACACACACACACACACACACACACACACACACACACACACACACACTCTATTGATTTAATCGATCATTTTCGTAATGAAATCTGTCCTCGTGTTTTCAGCAGGTGATCCACTTGTCACATGCAATGGATCGGCAGCTCTAGGTGTGTGTGGGCTCTAGGAACTTGTTTTGGGCATATATTATAAAATGATATGTCTGAAATTATTGATATACAGCCCTATTTTTGAAGTTGCATTTCCTATTCATGTTCATTTAATATTTACTTGGCAATTTTTTGGCCTATCAGCTGGCCATGCCAGTTTCCCGGTGCGCCTGCTGGCCAATCAGGACCCGGCAACCACGATCAACACACACGCCCACACACACCTGCTCATGTTGATTGATCTGCTGATGGGATGGATGTTTTCAAGCTTGTGATGTAATTTGTTACAGTGAAGAAGTAAACATACTGAAGATAGAGAGGACAGGATATGGAGGGTTCTCCGTCTTTAGGCTTCTCTCTTTCTGCCCCAACACATCCCTCAGCTCACTCGCCGATTACAGTTTAAAGAGGGCACCTCACAGGAGCAGACCGACAGGCGAGGTAGACGGATTGGCCGTGCAGCCATTCTGGGACCAAAAAACAGATTAAAGCCCCGTCTCCACTACCAGCCTCTCTTGTTCATTTCACGTCTTTCACCGTGTGACTGCGGGGTCAAGACGAGGCTGCAGGGGAGGAAGCCGCGCATGAATGAAATGGGATCACCCTGACAGCCGCATTGCTCAACCACACCCTTCATTGTCTGTTTAATTATCTCGTTTTTGTGCCGGACGCTGGCTCAGTTGTCACTGGGAAACTTGCAGAATGTTCACTTTGACAAAACACTGTGTGCATTCATGTTGGTGGATACAATCTGCCAAACAACGCTCTCTTCAGTGACTCAAGTTCAGATGGCTGCCACCACAGCCCATACGGATTGCATTTTAGAGGGTTATTGTAATCTATTACAATGTTGGTCTTGTTTTTGTAGTCTTGGCTATTATTATTCTGTGAAAACAAACTCCAGGGTAGCTGAACCAATCTTGTAGTAAAACCATGTATTGTAAAACAACAATAGCTATATATATATTTATGCTAACGGACTTGTTGATCCACTCAACTTACCACAGTTGCTGTTATTTCCTGTACAGTAAGGAACTACTACTGTCATACAGTCAAATAATTTTCAACAGTTGCTTATTTCATTTGTTCATGATGATGCTTTTGAATGCATTATTCTGTTATGGTTCAAGTCAAAAGTGTATTGGAGCCGCCAAACATGATGGACCATAGCAGAATAATGGCATAAAAACAAACCATATGTCTTCACTTTAAAAAATGCAGTAAGAACCATCAAATCCAGGTAAAGAAGACATGCATTCACTAGTGAGAGGGGGGCAGCATTCATCCAGAGTTTGCACTGGTCTGTATGCTGACAGTGAATCTCCGTGTCCTCATGTGAGCCCAGTGCACCAACTAACCCAATACTGACTCTAGAAGACAACACTCATGTGCAGAGAATGTTTTGATGACTTATCACAGTTAATTAAATAGACATAGGACATTGTAAATAAGATTTAACACTGAGTTAGCTGGTGTACAAGAAGCTTTTCATTCAAAACTGTTAAGGTTGCAACTAGTTATTTTAAGGAATGAAAGGCATTTACCCAGAGAATTTCAGAGTTTATATGATTCCTGGTTTCAGGTCAAAGCAAGAGGATGTGATTCTTTCTTAATCTTTTTTATTTGTATTCGTGCAGAAGGTTTGTATAAGTACAATGTATCAAGACGGATGGACACAAAGCCTTGATAAAGCAAACCTGAGTAATAATATAGCTGAATTTATAATGATCATTATATTTTGTGATGAGGTGTTTTCACAGTATTTGTTGTGAAGTGTGCACAGCTTGATCTCCTCATCCATGCAGCGATCCCCTCCCGTTATCCCTCCTCACTGACAGGCCGATACAAACAACCTCAGTAGGGGCTAATACTGTGTCAGCGCCCCGTCCAAGGATAAGATGCTCGCCATCTGCTGTGTTTACACTTTCAGACTCTCAGACTGTATTCCTTTGACAGCCTTTGATGCATTAATGATTTCATGCGTCTCTCGGGTCTCTTGGTTTTGGCCTCGCCCTGTTTACTCTGGAGTTAGCTGCATTCTTTCATCATGCCAGGAATTCCCCGGGTTCTCAACTTCTAACCGAAGCATGTCAGAGGGATGGGAAGTAAGGAGGGAGAGTATTTATTTGGGAGAGTTTGACATATGCAGGATGTCATTCTCTCCTTGTCAGACCAGTGCTCATCTTCTGAGACTTTAAAAGACTGCGTCTGTGGAGTTTGTGCTTTGTTAAACGAAGTAAAAACAAAGCAAGTACCCGTATTTTGAAACCACAATATTCAAGGATTTTGTGAATATTAATCTGCTGAATCTTCGAGATACAAAAGTAGAGGATGAATTATGGTGTTAAGTTATGAGAATGATTTCTGATTCAGGGGAAAGTTGATTTCTCTGCGAGTCTTGCACCTTTTTAGCGCCTTTGGTGATGAGATATGAGGCTTGGAAACTGCAAATTGCTCCTCTTTCTCTCTGTCACACAGAAGCAATTTAATGCCGGGGAGCAAAGCCTCTCAGGCAGAAGACATCTTTGCGATACAAGCTGTCTCTTGTGAGAGGACAAATGAGAGAGACGAACGAGGGAGACTTAGCCAGACACAAAGAGAGAGAGAAAAGAGGCTGAGTTTTTGAAACCAGTGAAACCTCTGTTTTTTTTCTTTCTTGTTGCCGAGGGCTCACGTTCAGCAGCAGCAACAGGAGCACGAGGTGTCATCGGTCCCCAGAGTCTCCGGCACCCTCAATCTGTCACCACACATCGTATTCAGCTAGACCACACTATAGTAAAGGAACAGTGAACTGTCTTTACAATTATAGGATGGATTTCCAAGATTCATGGTGCCCAGTTGATGAATACTAATGACTTTGGAGACTTTTACTCGTTTTAAAGTTGAACTGCAATTGGACGGATTACCATACCATTTGGTACAGATATTCATGTCACCCTGAGGATGGCTCCTATTAGTCCAGAAACATCTTATATAGTAGTATGTGCACTATGAATACTTTGATATTCATACTTTAGATACATTTTGCTGAATACATACATACTTTTACTTACTTATAAGTAAGGAATTGCCGCTTGGAGAATATTGTGGTGTCCAATATCCCTTTTAGCAAAGAATCTGAAAACGTCTTCCCCCAATTCATGCTAATATGCTAGCAGATTAGTTCAAATCACCTTTGTGTAATTCAGCTCCAAGTCTTGTTAATATACACCTTACATTTTCATTGATCATCTCTTAATGTGTATGATTAAATGTCTCTTCTTTTTGTTTTAATGGGTACGGGGCATTATTTATTTTGTATATTATTTTCAATTTTAATAACATCTTCCTCATTGTAAAGTTTCCAAACTTAAATTAAAATGTAAGTTGCATTCACATAAGTATCTCGCCGGCTTTGCAAGATAGGAAAATCTTTAGTGATCCCTGAAGGGAATTAGAAACGAACATACGTATAAGTTGGTGTTTTATTCATAAAGCACATGAATAAAACAGTAATAAAGGGTAAAAATGCAAAATAAAATATATTAAAACTAGGGCATCGACATCGTAGTCATGAAATATAGCTCCACAATGACTCAAATAAAATTGGCTCCATGATGGTTTTTGACAGATTTACAGATTTGATGACAGAATGATCTATTGTTGGTCGTCAGTCTTGGAACACAGTGGGAACCCTGTGTGGTGGAGACAGGCTTTTAAATGGGAAACAGAGGTGACAGTGACTTTTACAGCCAGGCTGGTTAACACAGTGTGGGCAGGCAGAGGCCAGAGGGAGTCAACGACCCACATGAGAGGTCACAAGGAAAATCGGCACCTTGTACGACCGAAGAGAAGCGCAACATTCATATAATATATAATGTAGCACTTTGAAGATTTTCTGTGTTAAAACAGAACTACAGTCTGTCAGAAGCTCTGAGAGGAACAAACAATCGAGACCGGATCATGATCCACGTCCATACGACAGCAGACCACTCAATGGACGCATGATGTCCACCGCTATTTCAGAAGGAAACAAAGAAGCCGAGAAATGTCAGCGAGATGTTCCAGAAGAGATCAAAAGCGCTCCTGACAGCAAGAGCGTGAATGCAATTATCACCACAATGCCTTATGCTTGTTCCTCAAAGAGAAATGTGAAAATGATACACGCATGCAATATTTCTCAAAGATATGTTCCCCTCTCACCCTCTGTTCCTCAGCTCTTTCTTTCAACTCTTCCTTTTGTTCCTCCCTCCTCTGACTTCATCACTCCCTCTCCATCGCCTTCTTCATCTTCCCTCCCCCATGCACATTTCCCCTTTGGGAATCTTTGAAATTAGCTGAAATTAAAATGCTGTCCTGGCCTGAAAGAATTATCTTCCCTTTTTTTATCGATTGATGATTCCAACTCTCTCACAGTGTATCATATTAACTTTTGCTACAATCTTTCAGCCTCATCCCTGCACCCGCTGTAAAATATGTATGTGCTATAAGAGTAGTGCCATTAATCTCCTTTTCCTGTGCGAACCGGGTTGTTTGCCTGAGTAATGAGCTCTGTACGTCCACGTTGTGTCTCTATTGTCTTTAATTGGTTCAGCGTGACTCTATTAGAGGAATCCAGAGTAATTGGCGTCTCCTCCAGACTGGGACTTTACTGATTCATAGGCCTGGCTTGTTTGGGCTGATTTAATCAACTGGCCTCTGATAAGTAAAGTGAAGATTGTTCTGCTTTTAATGTTATGGCTGTTTACTTTTTGTCATATCAAAAGACAAATCAGTATCCTAACAGGACAGCAACTCTGTGTGTCAGTCTGCAGAGGTGTGTGTGTGTGTGTGTGTGTGTAGGGATGTTTTTTGTTTGCCTGCTCTGTGTAGAACACTTGAACCCAGGTGTGTCAAGCCATAAGGAGCTGATACATAATAATGATACAGCCGTCTGGCCCCACCTGCAGCTTTTTTAATCAGTACCTCGCCCAGCCACCTCTCCATTTGTTTGGTTTTCTACACACAGTCGCATAGCCAGTGAGAGCAGATCAAAAGGAAGTGCTCACAATCCATTTGCTGCCTGAGTTAGTTTGTGGCCATGCTAATTTAGATGGAAAAATCTCAATAACTATGGGGTAGAGTCATGGACATTCATGGTACCCAGAGTACACGTCTTACTGACTCTCTACCAGCAGGTCAAAGATTTCTCTTATCAAAATACCCGCACAAGGTTCCCATCAAAATCAGCTGCACTTTGTGTTTAGTGTTACATTGCAAATAATAGCATGCTTGTTAAGCTAAGATGTTGATCATAGCAAAAAAACATGGTAAACATCTGAATGTCAACATGCGGAAGAACAGTAAGTATTTACTTCAAATTCAAAAAGTTGACTGAGATAATAAATCAAGTAAGAATTGGGGTAACTTAAGGTCTGGGTGAAATAGTACAGCCCTCATTATTTTCAATTGAACGGATGCGCAATCGGCTCTGGCAAAACAACGCTGGCTCACAAGTTAGTTGCTAAAAAATATTAAATGATTCCTGCACTGTTAACGCGTTGTACATCAAAGTAACGATGGTTTGCCACCGCTGATTACCTCACAACTAGCAAGCTTAATTTGTTAGCTGGCCGTGCTAGCAATGCAGCTATCTGCTACAAAACTGGTCCGAGAATGATGTCTGGTTCACTGCTGCTGGTGTTTTACATCATGAGAATTAAGTAACTTTTTTTTTTCCATTTTGCTGCCAGTATACAATTTAAAGACTTACCTTTTAGTAAACTGTAATTTCCTAATAAGATTTTTATTTCTTGGCCCAAATTTAAAATAGAAGGATGAGCTTCATTTTCAGTCTTGTATCTGTGTGTGTACAGTATCCATGTGCACTGACATGTGATCTGCCTCCTGACCAAGGTGACTTGGACGGGTGGAGGCTTTGGGGTGCCGCCGCACGGCAGGCTGCCTGGATAAAGATGTCAGACATCTTTGGCAGGTTGGGGACTGCTGTGCTCCCTTCGATATGACTGGCAAACACACTCCCTTGCTGAGCCATGCATCATGCACACACACTACTCGCTGCCAGTTCAAATAGTCTTACTCGCTCTGTTTGCCATCGAGTTTGTGTTAGCGTTTGTGCGTGGACGATCTGTGTGTCACTGCCAGTATCCTTTCACTCTCTCTCTGATGATCCCAGGCACTATAGGCTTGGCACAGCCTTGATGTCACTGTCAAGCCAGCTATCTGAAATCTGAACCTCCCTGCTGCCCATACCAGGCAGAGGAGAGAGGGAGAAATGGATAGACACAAAATAGAGAGCAACAAGGGAGGAGAGGACAGAGAAGGAGGGGAAGTGCTTCACCTCAAAAATATCTAATTCCTAGATAGGAGTGTGTGCAGACCAGCTCTCCCATTATGCCTCTCTGTTCTCAGTTTTTTCTCTGGCCAGGTGTTGAGCGTTGTACAGCGGATGAATAGTGAGGGATAATCCCTGAGCTCACAGATAATGAACTTACACCCTCTCGCTGCCCGTCAGCTCGCTCCCCGTGTCCATCTCTGCTCTGAGTTATTGATCAAAAGGCTTTATTCCTGTTTATTCAACTTTAGAGCAGCACTCAATCTCACTTTATTTGTTTTAACACACACACACAAACACACAGTCTGCACGTACTTAGTCAGTCGGCAGGTTTCTTTGGGATTTTTCTCCGAGTGTCTTTTCTGGTTGTGAGGGTCTACATTAAGCGTCAGGTTGTGGTTATGTGTAAATAATAGGACCTGATATGTGGTTTGTTGGTTCTGTGTTTGTGTGTGTGAGGGTGTGTGTATGTAGTTGCTGTTGGTGTCAAATTCATCCTTAAAGGGGTAATGAGGTGGGAAGATTCCATCAGTTGGTGTGTGTGCGTGTGTCGGGTGGTGTAACTGCCTCTTCAGTCTTGCTCTGTTTCTTGTCAAACCTGGGATGTACACACACACACATTTTTAAAAACAACTCTATATACTTTTCCTCCTGCCATTGTCAACACTCTGCCACTCTCAAATCTACTGAAGAGTGGTGTGTGTGTGTAATCTATGTTATGGATCATGGATAGCAAGCCAGGTCATTTGTTTACTAAAATGAAACCTGACAGATGATGCAGGATTCAGACAATTACACAGCTACCTAATAATGAAATCAATGATTTGACTCACAATATTGATTTGAAAATGATTTATTATCTCGCCTAAAATCTATGACAAGAACTGCATCCATAACAAGGGTGTGCTATACATACGTGATGACGTGATGGAACGTACAATATCATTAATTATATAGGAACAGGAAAACCTAGAGGATTTTTCAATTAACAGCAACAAGTTAGGCACATGTCTTACTGAAACAGGATGAAATAAACGTATTAATACAAAATGTTCTCCTATCTAAAGTAGTTTAAAGGATGTGGTTCACTCTGCATTGTGAGAATGTACGGTATCCACACCTCTATTCAAATGAAAATACATGCAAACAATGTCACCTGTGTGTAGTCAGCCTCCCACACACATGATTCACCTCCCATGGCTACATGTCACATCGACTTTATGTAAAATCTGTCCTTCCTCATGTTAACATCAGACACACACACAGACAGACAGACAGACAGACAGACAGACACACAGACACACACAAACTATGAGCCCAGCGAGGCCAATTCTCTGTCATGTAGTCAAAGCCACTCTCACACGCATCCCCTTTCAAACTGTGTGTGTGTGTGTGTGTGTGTGTGTGTGTGTGTGTGTGTGTGTGTGTGTGTGTGTGTGTGTGTGTGTGTGTGTGTGTGTGTGTGTGTGTGTGTGTGTGTCACACACATGTATCGCCTACATTCAGTTATCATCTTTGTAATGATGGCCTTATTTTCTCCTGAACTCAGCATGGCCTACACATGGCTTCTAAAACATCCCATTTATCGACGTGCCAATTACAGATTTCATCGGCACACACATTCAGAACACATACACAACACACAAACAATACAGGTGTATTTTTTGCTCTAACAAGACAAGGGGAAAGACTAACAAAGAAAAAGGATAAAAATGAAGACTTTACTTTGTGTCTTTTAAAAACAATATTGTCACAGTTGGAGCCCATATCTTTTCACAATATTTTTATTTAAGTGCTGCAACACTCTTGCAATCTTTCGCATCTGCAAGCTGCTGCCAATTCCTTCACTGGTACAGGGGAGAGAAAGTGGAAAAGTAGCAGGTTTTGGGAGTATTTTCCCCACAGTAAATGTACAAACTTTAAACATCTCATTATACCGATGTTCCCGGATGAATGCTTCTTACTGAAATGCTCCTTGGGAGTTGTAGTTGAATTATTTCCTTATGTTTTATTCACAAAGGCTTGTAGCTTTGACTTTTACTGCTGTTGCCTATTTTTTGCACTAATGACTAAAAAGGGAGCTTATCCAAACCTAATGCAACCTTGAAAAAACTACATTAATTTAGCAACATTATGTCTAGGGCTGCCCTTGACTGCAGATTGTTCTAGTCAACCAATAGTCATCAATTCAGGCAGTGAGTCAACTAATCGTCGCATATATTATGATATTAAAATCATTTATGATAAAAAATATTATGTATTTGCCCAAAAGTGTTTCAGTTTCAAAGGCGGATAAACTATGTTAATTTTAACAGCATGGCACATTGTGCTTCAGATAAAATATAAAATAAAACTAATAATGAACCTTTGAATTATAGATGAAATGTTATACGTAGAAGGCGCAAGTGAGTCAAAGCGCACCGCACGGACGGAGCGGTCCGCCTGTCAGCGACAGAAACAGCAGAAACTTTGGTAACTGATCATTTAGTTAGTATCATTCATATCTGAATATAACAACCCAATAATACTGTACAGGGAACGAAAACAGAGACAAATATTACGCACATCACGCCCTCATCATGAAATTACGCTTATACTTAATAATAACATTTAGTCGACTAATTGGGGCAGCCCTAATTATGTCTCTCTATCTGTACACATTCAAAGAAACTTTCAACCTCGTATGACAAACTATTTCAGATGTTACTATCCAATAAATCCACTATTCATACACCAGGCCAAATGCTTCATTCTAAGTTGTAAAATTGAAACAATACTTTGCAACTTGTTGTTACAAACCAACAGTAAATATATACATATCAACAGTGAGAGTTACCTATCTTTAGAGTATCTCTATCGAATACACTATAAATATACAGAATAAAGAAAATAATAAATGGTGATGAATCGTGTGAATGGATGATTAAATTCACTACTTGGTATAGCTGGCTCATTTTGACCTCCATCTTTGCAGCTCATCACTGCTGATAAATGCCAGTTCATTGGCTGATAATAACATTGTAACCTGGTGCTAAAAGATCCTAAAGTTTCCTACATGATGTTGGGAGCATTATTGTGTTGATTTTGCTGATGCTTGTACTTAAGCCTTCGGTATGTTTTTTCTTCTGAAAATTCAACTTGGCATCACAGTCTCTAATCCACTTTTTTTAAATGAATATTTAGCGTTTTGGAAACCAAAATGCATACGACTCAAAATCTATACATTAAAGCTGAGATTTGCTCTGACTTTGTTTCAGCATGACCATCACCAACTGGAGGACAGATGGTAGAAAAGCTAGTTTAGCAGAGCTGCTCTCCGCACACCATCCTCGGCTTGGGTGTTTGTTTGCGTGTGTGAGAAAATGTGTGCCTTTTAATTTGCTCACTAGGTGTGATGTATGTTCTGAAGTTTGTCTCTAAACCAGCCCACACATAAACAAAGTGTGTATTCAGGCATTCTTTATTACTGCTGTCAAGGATATAAATGCTGGAAGCTTCGGTGTCATCAGTATGCAAATAATACACAGCGAGCCATAAAGCTTTTAAAGCAGGAAGACGTTACTGTCAAGACGTCAGCTTCATATCATTGCCTCCCAACAACCGCGCTGATTAACCCTCTCTCCCTCTGTGTCTGGCTGAATAAAACAGACGGGGAGGGTCGGTGCCCTTGTCTTTATCTGTATTTAAGAAAAGTACTCTCACACACACACACACACACACGCACACACATAATTGCATGTTAATCATGTGTGCTTTCCTCAGATCATCAGAGAACAGACTGTAGCTGCTTATAGAGATACGGAGCCGTATTAACTCCAACTGGTGAAAACAGGACGCATATGCTTCAGAAATACAAATACCCCAAGGGTGTGTGCGTGTGTACAAGCATCTGTTGGTTTCTGCAAGTGTGTGTTTCCTTATCAGAATCATGCATGCATGTGGTGTTTCCATGTACTAGTTTTTTACCTACCTTGACTTTGCAAACATTCAAAAGTGTTACGTTCAATCTAAGTTGCAATATAGAATCCTAAAGTATAATTAAACAGTCTTTTTCAAAGATTCTGCCATGCATATCAACATAACAGAGATGTAGTAGAACCTTTATTTAGCCAGGAAAATCAATTAAGAACAAATTCTTATTTTCAATGACCTGACAGGAGGCAAAAGGCTTCCTGAGGGGACGGGGAGGAAGGAAATAAAAAGACAGACTCCGATCTGTCATAGAAAATAATTCCAATAAGAATCTGTTTTAAATATAATAAATAATTAGAAGTTATTTACCTTTTTAGCAACACTCAAAAGACCGATTTAAAAAAAAAAAAAAAACGACTTGCCTCCACAAATCTAAAAAAATAATTAAATACAATACATCTATACATACAATTCTTCCTCACGCTCACCCTCCTCTAAACCCTATTTCTCATTCACTTTCATCCTCGCTCCTGTGTCAAGACTCTGCCTTGGTTCCTGCAGTGGTAAAAGCTGGGAGTATGGATCGGAGAAGGCAGGTGAGCTCGTGATAAGTGCAGGTTCAGAGGTGAAGAAGAGCAGACTCAGGATCCCTGTCAGAGCTCGCTGCAGCTGGCAGTTTGTATCGGGCCACACTGAGGGAGAGAACTGGGAAATTGGATTCAGGCGTCTTCACCGTGCTCCTCGAGAAATAATCAAAACAGCAGCACGGTACACGCCGCATCACATCCTCGACTACTAGAAGCAAGGGGAGGGGTTGAAGGCAGGTGTGTGTGTGGTTGTGTGTAGTGGGGGTGTGCAGACAAAAGGGCTGTGGAACATCTGGATTCCGGTGATAGCTCTGCTCACATGCGTTACGAGCCAAATTAATCAAACCTGGTGGGGAGACGTGTGTGTGTGTGTGTGTGTGTGTGTGTGTGTGTGTGTGTGTGTGTGTGTGTGTGTGTGTGTGTGTGTGTGTGTGTGTGTGTGTGTGTGTGTGTGTTAAAAGTCGATCCACGTCCTGAACAACCCAGTGCCGACATATAGTCATCCAGGGAGGGATGGAGAGAGGAGACGGAGGGAGGGAGGGGGGGGAAGTATACATTAATGTGTGCATGACGGCAGGGTGACTGAGCTCGATACTGGAGATGGTAACCGCAAGAAGAGGAGCACAGCACACACATTATGTCGTCCCCTTCTGAAACGCCATTCAGTTCCATCAGAGGCAAACTGGTAACACAACAGCTTCACTCAGGCTCCACATGAACACAAGTCAAGCCAAGACTGGCCTCATGATGCATGCTGGGTGATCAATAGTCACGGATGTAGTAGTTTTTTGCATGAGGACCATTCGATTAGTTGATTTAATCGACATATCTGTAAAAGTCAGTTTCTCTCAAGTCACCTCAGAGTTGTGTTCATCAGATTCTTGGAAATAAGTCTGACGATGAACAATGATTAATCAACCAAAGAAATATTAGCAGCCTTAGTATTAAGTTAGTATGTGACCAAAATGACCCTTTTTTTTCTACTTGTGGACCAAAAGAATGAAGTCCTAATATGTCAAATGTTTTCATGAATTGATTATATAAAAATATACGCCCATTGCCAAACATTCTCTCTAGATATTTGCCCAGTGAAACTATATATTTTTAAGGTAAACAAGTGAGGCAAGATGCTGGGACTTAATAACTCTAAAAATTAAGGTTTTCATCCTAAATATTAACATTCGTGCTAGTGAATTAATTTCAGTTTTCTGCACAAACACTGCGCTAGTGGATTGTCAAAGGGGGAGCCTCGTTGCGGGGAAATTATACGGATGGCTAGTCAGCCCCTGAAAATGTCTATGCAAACGTTATTATTAATAATAATATATATTTTTTTTAAATAGAAAAAAGATTAATCAATTTTTTTTTTTTTTTAATTTAAATTTTGTAATCATCTTGCGACCCCCACTCGGGGTCTCGCGACCCCCACTTTGGGAACCCCTGCCCTAACTGATATGGTTGCCATTCAATTTGGTGCACACATTCATGGTCCCCGGATGAAATGTCATCAGTGTCCTTATCAAACCAATCATTAGTTATTTCATCAAAAGTGTTTTGTTAACATGATCATGCAGACATGATAATGCTATAATAATCATGTCCACATGATAAAAAAATTAAATTAGCCCTAAAAGAAATTCAAAATCGTTGTCAGTGACTAATTGTGGACTCCAGGTGTAAAGGAGACCCAAGTTTGCCAATCACTCAGGTGGAGGAATCATGAATGCGATGAAGCCGGAGGTGTTTCTCCCTTCTTCTGATTGTGATGGTATTGGGAGAGCAGCAGTACCAGAACACCATCACTTACTTCCAGACCTGACCGGGGGGCCGATACGGATTAGCATTCCCCTCTAAATGAAACCTTTAGGGATTTACAAGCCACCGCTCCAGTGTCCTGTCTCACTCATAAAACATGAACTTACTATTCTGGTGTGAACTAGTGGTTTGAACAAAACAGTCCAAATATAATTTCTCTTCCTCTGAAGATCTTTTAGTGCAGCTGCTACGCATGCTGCCTGCTAGATATAAAGAAAGATGAAATGCTCTTGGTAAGGCCCAATGTATTGTGGGCTTGCTGCTCTGTCCGATGTTAATGTGAGTGTATTATACCAGCATCGATTTTCTCCCCTGCATTCCCGCTATCGACAGATGAATATATCACGTTAACTGCGGAAGCGCGCAGAGTTCAGAGTTTATGCACTGGTCAATGCAGCATCTGGAGGAAGATAAAGAAACGGTACAGCCTTCATCCTGAGATGAGGTAGATGAGTGTTGGCTCAAGGCCCTTTTTTTTTCTCTCTTTGGCAATTCCAATTTATCTTATGCTAAAACTCCTTCAGTATCAGACTTAGGAAATGTATTCCTCTTTGTTGCCAACCTTCTTGTTGAGTTTAAAGTAAAGTGCTACAGTATCTTTTAAAGTAGCCCACACAATCTTTTTAAATAGATTTAAAAACGTTGTGTCATAAGCAGATCATTTCCTTTCACTCGTCTTAAGAAAAACAAGGTTTGAAAAAGACTCCTCACCAGACAAAGTAGCACTGATTTGAACCGTCGTTAAGTGTTCTCTGTGTTGGCAGCCCTCCTCTGATGAATAGTGTGTTTATTGTCATTATTTATCTCTCCCTCTTTTAACCATCCCTCCCTCGTATTCTCTGGCTGTCTGTCGATGAGGGCAGGTAGCCCTGACGGCTGTGAAATTGAATTAAGCGTGCCTCTCAGCCCCCTTTCCTCCTCAGCCTCAATCTCGTCTGACAAGCAAAGGTTTTAATGATCGTGGCGCTTGGAAGCATTCCAAATGGCAAACACTTAATTGAGAAAAATGAAAGGGACAGTGGTACGATTCATTCGTCTAAATAGAGGAACGAGGGCTGCGGAGGTTCGCCCCGTCTTCAATATCTCATTTCTTTTCCACCCCCTTCAGCCACTTGCTCAAAAGGGAATGTGGGAAAATGTCATTAGGTAAGGTGTTGGATAAATCAACATGACGAATCTCTCCGCTCACCTTAATTGTGTTACGCTCAGCAGATAATCAGCGAGGGGCCATGGCTGGATGCTGTTGGGCGTTTTGGGGAGGATGACAATTGGCTGGATTTCATGTGCATGACATTTTTGAAGAGTTAAATAAATATTACAGTTAGATGCACAGTGCCTTTAAAGCGTTATCCCTACCTTTCAGGTTAAGCTCATTTATGGCAGTAAGGGGTTAACATAGCCGGGTCCAAAGGGCTGACCTGGTAATGAACCACTCATTAGTGACATCATTAGCTGCCGCCTCCCACGGTTTGAATCACACCTCAGGGATGAGCCAGCAGATCTGCTTAAATCACCTCGTAGCTCCATGGCAGGGCTGGGGCTCTGTAGGAGTTCATGTGGGTGACCCTCAACCCCGCCTTTCTTAGCTCTCCACATCCCTCCATCTTGCCTCAATCCATCACTCCCAGCCGACCCGGCCTAATCTGTGATTATGTGTCAAGCAGGAGGCCATTTATTCCAGATTAATTTATTCATCTTCCGCTGCGGGGGATTGATTGCACAATATATCTGTAACAAGGAGAGCAGGAGAGAGAGATCCTTCATTTCTATCCTCAGCTCTGTGCCAACTTTGGATATTGGCAAGGTAACGTGTCCCCTCTTCTTTCACACTAACCCCTCGGTCAGGTCACATGTGACAGAACATTAATCTACCAATTAGAGCCTGTTTCTCATATTACTTCCGGAGAACGTCTGGAGGATCAGGTCCAAACATTGTCCAGAGTTTCTGTTTCAGCACATAAGGAGATTGTCAAAGTTAACTTTAATGTCAATCTTTCAGTTTGTTTTGTCCGTTTCTGATATGTTCTCAGATACTGAAAAGGTGGTTGGGAGTGTCCAGGACAGGGAGGATAACACCGCGGTCACTTTACCAACATTTTTGTCGTAAACAACTAAGGCTCTAGCCATTTCTTGATTTTGCCCGAGGATTTTGGTAGCGTCCACTACCAACCGAATTTCCAAATTGTTGGCGTTTCTCAAGTTCGACATTCTAATTGACCATTTCTAAAAACAACGTTTTTTCTTCACCCCTGGTTGTTTAATTATTTTGTGTGTTTCAAGCCAGACATAATATAAATGTAATTTACTCTTCATAAAATGAGTGGGCTGGCAGGGTAAAGTCCATCTAATGTTGGGTTCGATTCATTCCGCCATTTATGTTCTCACATACAGCCACTCTGTGTATAATAAGTATATCGTTTCAGTGTTTCAGTGCATGTGTAGAAGGGGCTTAAATAAGGCCTGCATCTTTATCTCAGTTTAAGTTTGCCTTGCAGATGGCTCATAACTTCCTTAATAGTTCATGCTAATATTCTCCTCTCTAATAGGTAATAAGGAAGCATCAGAGACTCAAAGTCTTAATCTGAGTGAACTATCAGTTCTTCCACTTCCTCTGCACTCTTCTCCATATTAAAGACATACCCTGAGGTTCTGGAGTCAGCCCTTTGATCAAGCTAATGTTGCGCAGCAAGAACATTGGCAACCTCTTCACATCTCAGAGTTAAACTTTCTAGTGCTGCTCTTGAGATTATGTAAAACTTGCTGGGTTCTTCCATTGCGCCAATTTATTACCATGAAATGCAGACAGGCTGTAGAAATCCTCCTTAAACCAAATTCTAGTTCAAGCCCTTGTTTTTCTATGAAAACCACATTTACTCTGTGTATACGGTTATTTTTTCTTCTTCGCCTTGTTCAATCTCCGAGTGAAAACATAATGAGCGCAGAGGGTGCTGAGGTGAATACTGAGTATCTAATAAAGCAGCGTATTCATTCATCATGGTGCGGCTGAACAGCCTCAGGCCATATGTTTTGCTTTTGAAGGTTATCTAGAGAGTGTCAGCAGTTTATTTTGTGATGTTTCTCCTCACCCCATCCTTAACAATCTCCTCTCTCATTGTTTCTGTCTCTGTCTTATTTTACTGATATTCGGAGCTGCTTGGTTTAAAGTGGATCTCCAGGACTGTGAAGGCTCATTACGGAGCTTTTTTCGGATCCGGTAGACGTGTCTTCGCTGGCTGATGGTGTAGGGCTCTCATGCAGGCACACACACAGAGACATTCAAGCATCTCTCTCTATCTTCCACCTAGTGGGCCGTTGAAGCCTGTCTGAGTCTTTAAACTCCAATAACTGCAATACCGTGCAGAGATGCCTATTCTAGGCGGGCGGAGATTGCTCACTCTTGCCTCTGAGGGTCCTCAATGAAGGTGTTAAACCCAAGAGACAGACAGACAAAGGTTGCGTTCCGATAATCCAAAAATCAGCTCCTAAATTCTAACCCTATCTCCTATTCCTTGACCTCTGAGTGAAACGTCACGGGGTTAAGGGATAGTGGATAGGAGAATTCAAAAGGACTTAGGAGAAGAGACTGCGGTACTTTAGAGAATCCGAATGCACTTTCACTATGTGACGTGTTTATGATGCGCCAGCGGACGTCATGAATGTGCGTCTGCTGCTGTGGGGAAACTATGGAGACTACAGTGTTCTATACCGCGGACTACAACATGGATGTTTAATAAGAACGAGGGACTACTGTAAACTCATAGAGACTCGTGCCGTGCTATGATGCTGTTCTTTATGCTTTATGAACGTGGACAACAGAGAAACATATTCTTCATGACCAAAGTTGTAATTGAAATAAAAAAGGAAAGTGAAATTTATGCTTGTCACCCTCTCCCTCCGGTCCACATTAATATAAATGATCCCAATACGTATGATTGTATGAAAATATCTTAAAATCAATACAAATGTATTTATTATAAACGTTAGTCCTTAACACCTATCACTGTGTACATCACCATTCAAACATCTTTTAAAAGTTGAACAAACCCCACACAGCTCAGTGAAATGTTGACTTTATTTGATCATTTCAGTAAAAACTAACGTTCATAATTCTCTTTTTGATTATAATACTGATGAACGTTCAAAACAAAGCACTTTGGCAACTTCCCACATACGTTTTAAAATGCTTAATAAGCACCGTAACTT
Organism: Notothenia coriiceps; assembly: GCF_000735185.1. Lineage (NCBI taxonomy): Eukaryota > Metazoa > Chordata > Actinopteri > Perciformes > Nototheniidae > Notothenia > Notothenia coriiceps. Next base: position 18,425 of record NW_011336804.1, on the reverse strand, counting down.
TCATGATATAATTTCTCCGTCATAATCATTTGTTTCCGTGAACGGCCGACTGTTGTGTGACGCAAATGCTGCGGCTGCAAGGCATTGTGGGGGAGCATTTTCTCCTCTCCATTCGGTAAGGGAGGTCCAGTGGTTCCTAAGCTAAAGGAGGTTATAAAGGAAGTTTGAAACCTCCTTTCCTTTCATTTGGAGAATTGGAACGGCACTTATCATGGCTGCCACTGTACTTCCGGGTCATTTCACTTGGTTAGGAAGGTTCCTAAGCTAAATGGACTATTGGAACGCAACCAAAGAGCGGAGATGGGAGGCTGGAGAGACCTTTAAGGTTGCCCTCTGGCTGCCTGTTTGATAGAGCTCCCAGGTTAGCACTTAAAGCTGTTCTTCTTTAGAGGGGGATACATTGGTTATGAATCCGTTACAATATTTAATCCCTTCTTAACCTTCCCGCTTTATTTAAAGCCCCAGCAGTGGAACCTAGTGGTAGTTTCCAAGAATATCCCCCCTACTGAACGGTTTAGCTTCTCCCATTGAAGTAATTGCTCTGTGAGGATGTTCGTAGGTTCAGAGTTTTTCTTTTTCTTCTTCACCTACTTCAAAATTGTTCCATGTTTGCAGTGCATCTTATGTTATTTTATGCTGCCAGCTTGTTGTAGGTGGCAGTGCAAAAATAAAAAAGTAAGCCACAGAAGTGTCCAATGCACAATGAGTGTGGTTTAATGAAGCTAATGCAATGTTAACTTTGCTTGGATGAATAAAACTCAGATGTAAAGATGAGACAAGGTCTGTTTCTTCAGCCAAATGCTTAAACACAAGAGAGACGGCATTGAGAGATAAATGAAAGTCAACTCAAAGATACCTCCTCCATCCTTCCCTCATCTTCGTTCCCTCTCTCTTTCTGTCTGTCTCCCTCCATCTCTTCCTCTTCACTCCCTCTCCTTCCTCCCCAGATGTGCCACATTAATTCCACAGCTGCTCTGCCCATTAATGTTCACCGCCACAGCTTGCACTTCCTCATTTTCAGCTTTTTCACCGCTTCTTGTGTCCGTACGTGTGTGTGACTTACTGTGTGTGTTTAAGAGCAGCAGCTGTTAGCCTTTCATGACCTAGCAAAAGTATAGCAGCAGCAGCGGTGTGAGGAGGGCAAAGCAGTAGATTTACTCACTCATGGAGATGTCATCAGCAGCCGCCCTCATGCTTGTCCGTGACTCGTGCGCACAGGGACCCACACTACCCCCCCCACACACACACACCACCACTCCCTTTCCCATTTAAAACATCCCTGCCTGAGAAGGTTTCAATAATCCCTGCTCCACAGTGGTCTGTTTTTTCTAACTGTTGCCCACACCAGTTAAGCCCAATGGACGATATAATTTCTCTTCCCCCAGGCAAAGAAGGGAGAAGTACTCAGATCGTGTACTTAAGTAAAGGTAGAAGTACCTGAGTGTAGGAATACTCTGTTACAAGTAAAAGTCCTGCATTCAAAATGTTACAAAAGTATTAGCATCTAAATGTACTTAAAGTACCATAAAAGTATTAATTATGGAAATTGGAAATGTTAGAATGTATATATATTATATGTTTTGATTATTACTTTACACCACTGCCCCCAGGCACTCCCTTATGAAGCCCCCCCCCCTCCCCCCACTGTCCACTCCTTCAAAACAAACTGTAGGCTTGTACATGGCTTTAAGGCAACCACTGCCTCGTATCTCAATATGCAGATGAAAAAAAAAGGTTTGAAACAGCATCCACCAATACTGACACATATTTAAATTCTTACTGCACGCATACATTAGTAATTTGTTTACTTAACAGCTCTGCCTCTCTTGTAATTATGACCCTGCTGGTTAATATACAAGTGTTCTTTTTATCCCAGGCTCATTAAAGCCTGCGGGAGATATTAAGGCATTAAAATGATTTATGTGTGATTTTGTTCTCTTTCTGTCTCTCTCTCTTACCCTCCGTCTCTCCTGCTAAAGACGGTTAATTTGAATGTGGAGGAGAGTAATTGAAGGTCACACCTTTGTGTTGGCTGCCTGGCTTAATGAACGCTGAAATAGCCTTGAGTGCAATTCGGAAGAGGTGAAAACATTTTCAGCTGCTACACTGACAGTCTGTGAGTATCTTGTCGACAACGTACTGCAGCACAGACCTGCGTTTCCTGGCATCTGTTCTCCACCATTGCTTTCATTTATTTTCATAGCCATATTGTATATTATATTATAGCCATTTAGCACCTTGGGATTGCTGTCAGCAATGCAAGGTGCTTTATAAATCGAATTTATTATTATTATTATATAAGGACCTGGTGGGCCACTTTCAAAGGGTCACAATGTTACTGGAGGGTAACACTGGGCCTTTAAAAAACTGTTAGAGAGGATATTTTCAGTTGCCCTTGAGGTATTTTGGAACATCTGAGAAAATGACCAAAGTGATTTCATTAAGGGTTATCTTAAAAAAAGAAGGAGATCATTTTAGTCTTGGAAAACAATAATTGGACGAAATATAGTGGACATTTTGTACAAACATGTATCCCCTTTCCTCTTGTGTCACCATCAGGTGACCTTTCTTCTCCAATTCTTTGGTTTATGACCCAATCCCTCCAATGACATTCCCATCATCAATGACATTCCCATTGGCCTCAGCAGTATTTTACAACTTTTTGGACCTAACTATTAAAATATGGCCTTTAATTTGTATTTTCGTGGCTGAAAATTTCAGTAACGTAGAGGGGAAAAAAACAGCCGAGTGGAAAAAGTATTTTTGAGTCAAAATGTTACTGTTTGACCACTGCGAAAGTTCGCCAAAAAGCCCCCGAAACTGTTGCCCTATGGGAAATGTAGGATCCACAGTTTTTAGAGGATATCGTCGCCTCTGAAGCATATTTGTAATCCTTTTTTTTAAATAGTCTGTCTCTCGTTTATCCCCCAGCTTCATGGAGTTTCAAACTTACAATGTTACAATCATTTTTATGTACACCCAGATTGAAGATATCTTTAAATAATATCTTAAGAGTTGGGTTTGAAGTGTTCCACTGCATCTTTTCCAACTATATGGCCCAAATTGAAATTGGCTGCCATTGCAGTCATATCCCTTTGTTGACATAGTCCTAGCTCTGAAGGACAAATAGACACTTGCAGGGCTTCACGGCGGGTGCACACAAACCAACAGAAGAAAGCTGTGAGACAGAGGTTGGGTGTTGGACAAGAGGAATATAGGTCTAAGGGGACCCATTGTGAAACCGTGACCCAGCCCTGCCTGCCTCAGATAACAGAATTACTGCAAATTGAACTTTAAGGTTTTCTCTCTAGCTCTGCTTTTTTTTCCCCGCAATGAATCACTCTCTCTTTCCCACTACACATGTCACCTCCTTTGCTGCTTTCTCTGGGGTTTACTTGTTATCTAAGTATCATCCTCCACTGTTGGAGCCCTCTGCCTCTGAAAGAAAAAAGAGAGGAGGTCAGAGACGGAGAGGAACTGAGACTGAAGGAGAAGAGACATTGACAGACGAAAAAAATATGAATCAGTGTTGGGCAGAGCGAAGGAAACATATAGAAAATCTTAGTAGAGAGGAAAGTGAGACTGATGTGTATGGAAGGAAACAGAACGCAGCCAGGCAGAGGATGGAGGTAAAAGGATGGCAGAGGGAAGAAGAACGTCAGGGATAAGACTTCAGGGAAGGCTCTGCACTCCCTCACACCTTTCTTAATTGGAAAATATAATACTGACAGAGGATTAAGGTGGATAAAATAGGAAAGATAATGGTTTTATCTATGGCCAGCTCAGAATTATAGATACAAGTGCCAAAGACCTTTCCAGGTTGGCTACGTGGAGTGTGAAGTGTGAGGAAAAGAAAAGCCCCAGGACTTGATTTGTACGATTTGAATTCAATCTGAATTGTGTGGAATACTCTTGCATTATTAAAACCCCTATTAAAGTCAGAAAAGGAAGAGTGTTTATTAACATTAAAGTGGATTTAGACCCCGAAGGGATAGGCCAACACAATGATAGAAATTCATCAAACCAAAGGCTGACTTTGGACGTTTATTTTTGAATTGATGCAAAAGGGGTTAGTATCTGTTTGCCAGGATTAGGTATTGTGAGTAAAATACATCTGTGCTGCCTGCAAGTAAGGGTTTAATTCATTCTTGACTATTCCATATTTCTTTTTGATTAATCACATCTTCATCAACTCGGCAGACCCCATCGACTCACTTCTTTCAAAACTCAAACACCCAACGTTAACTTTTAAATGTGTATAATTAACATCCTTAAATTCAAATTGTTCAAAAAACAAATTGATTCCATTGATAACATTAAAAACGCAAACAATCACATTTTTTGAGTACTTTCTTGAAATAAGAACGTGCGCGATGATAAAGTGATAAAACGATGTTTGATTTTGCCTCAATTGACTAAATGATCAACTGGTGGTTTCAGCACTATAACAAAGTGTTACTCTTGAGCCCATTTCCCACGACTCGGCCACACCCACATGAATCTCATTCTCTTCGGGGTTAAAGGTCATGAGGTTGTGGGCCAGTCAAGGCTGTGTGCTCATCCTGAGAGGAGAGTCTAAAGATTGAGCAAAACATCCTCCTCTTATTCCTAAATGGATCCCTTACTCATAAACCTTCAGCGTTCACAATAACCTTGAGTATCACTACAGACACATCGCTCTCCTTCCTTGCAAAGCGCTATTAAACACAACCGTTTGTATTGTGATAGCCTCTATGGAAAGGGAAGGGATTAACATTTCTCTTTTGGACTTGAAGGAGGAGGCAAGTGGAATGTGAGTTGTGAAATTGCACACGAAATTGTGAAGTTCTTTTTTAGAGAGCAAAGCATAGAAAAACACTTTTTTCCCCAGAACTCACCGTGTGGAATTGGCCGGAGTGGCATATCGCCCAGAAGGGTGCTGACCACTTTAATTTAGCTTTCTTTCATTCTCTCCCACTCTCACAACTCCTTTTCTTGTTCCTAATTGTTTTTTTTGTCTGCTCCATTTCCATCAGTTTCTGTCCTCTGCCAAGCTGTTGTCATCGTAACCACAAGCTTCTCCGACTCTCTCTCCCTCCGTTCATGCTTCCCTGTTTTACTTCCTCTCGGTCTGCCTTCCTTTCTTTACTCTGATGTGATAAATATTTATTTCCACACCACTCTAGGAGAGGGTGGGGGGTATGGAGAGGAGGGCTTGAGTGGTTTTAAGGAGCTACAGGAATTGGAATAGTTGACTGGCATCCGGGTACAAGGACAGAGAAGACTGAATTGAAGAGAATTGATTGTGGCGGCAGCCTGATGCTTTTTACAAACCTGTCTCATTCATTGAGGGAGGCCTCTGGCTGCATGCCCTCTCAGGGGGGTCTTCAATATCTGTTATGGGTGGGTGTGGAGGCCTCCACCCTGTGCCAGTCAATTTTAATCACATAAAGCAGTCTCGGTCCCTCACTGAAGGCATGCCGGCTTTATATTCCACTTCTCTTCACTCTGCTGTTGAGCCTGAAATAGCGTTTTGAATCATGTGTGGACGTTTTGCGAGAACAAAGGACAGTCAGAAATACTTCTTAAACCTGGAAACTGCTTGAAGATTCAAACCTAAAACTCCATAAGCTATATTCTGAAGGATGATACAGCCTGAAGCACTTCTCTCGCAGCTTTTTAATTTATTTCAGTTTGAAATATTGGACTATAGGTATTACTGGAGAAATGTTCACAAAAACAAAGTGTGGCAGCAGTTGTGTACCAGGAATTCTTGTTTCTCTTTGGATTTCTATTTTAATCTAAATGCCACAAACTCCTCAGCCCTCCCATACTGTTCTCTGCAACCGTGTCTTTCCCACTGTTTTCCCACTGGGCCACAATTACCAATCTTCCTCCCAGCACATGGGCCAAATCCTATAATAGCTCAGGCTGAAAGAGGTGTGTTTGCTCACAGTTGCCATTCCTCATTCGCACAGAAATTACACGCATTAGTTGCTATGGGACAAAGCAGGGCTAAAGAGGGGGACCTCTTTCAGACTGAGCTGTGAGATGGTGCAGGGCTGGAGAAGAAGCTGCTGTTTTGCATGGCAATAGGCTGATAGTGTGTGTGGATGAAGTCATGGGGCTGGCTGGCCATCAAACAGAGGCTGAATGTGATGGAGGCCGAGCCCGGACGCTCCATGGCTAATTATTTCCCAGAGAAAGCCCGGGCCGGCCTGTTCTCAGCCTTTGAGAAGTGGAGACGCGGGTTTGAAGCCTGAATGGTCTTCAGTGTCTGAATGGAGCCTTCCAGAAACTTAGAATGGCAGAGAGACAAAACGGGAGAAGGAATGTGATTATTGGATTTCCCAGAGAGTAAAATGTGTTGGCAAACATTTGCTTGAAAGAGTTCACTGGTGCTTTTTTATTGGCAACTGATGCTGTTTTGGCTGAATGTGTGGTGGTGCAACATTCACACTAAATAACAGGCAGCAGAATGAAAGGGTTTAACACTTCTCAGTGATAACGGTTTCTGGCTGGGTGAGGATTAGCTTGTGATTGCCTCGTATTGATCCCTAAGAGGAATCAGTGTTAAATGCTCACTTAGACACCTGGAGCCAGACGTTCCATAGGGGACTATGGTCAATGACCTTGTCATTTATTCTGCACAGATCAAATTACCTCCTTAACTACTTCGGATACAAACCACCGGGACAATATGGTATCATTTTACTGAAAACAAACAACCCTTCTTCTTTTAATCTCTGATTCCTTGACCCTTTTAATGTATTTCTCTTTGAAGGGTCATCATTTACAATGACCATGACAATACTGGAAAAAAGGAAGAAGTACATCCAACAGATAAAAGTATGTGTCCCCTAGACAGATTGGTGGTTTTGCGGGATGAAGCACCGACAACCTGCCAGGCGCCCTTGTATCATCTCCTCCACTATGACTCTACTGACCTTGAGAGCTGGGATATGTAACCACAGATATCCTTGAGTCCTACTGTTTTTTATGTATTTCCTAACCTTTTAAATGTTATACTCGGCCGATGCCTGAGTTTATAATCTCCATCCATCTCTGTCGTCTGGCGAATGCACCCCGGAAAGACATAATCGGATTTCGGTGGCATTAAACAGCGAAAAGCCGCCATCATTGGCCAACCTGCTGGTAACCAGGTTAAGAGGGGACGGCACATTTGTCAAGTGTCAGTTCTGAAGCGCAGGCACCAGATATGGACATGTACTGTACACTTGCTCTGTAGACTCGTAGGAATACACACAAGCTGTTAGGCTGAGGGGGGGTGGCGTCTCGCGTCTCATTTCATTTACTGTCAAGCTGGACGTACAAGTTAATAGGCTTCCTTAAGCCGAAATGAAGATTTTAAATGTAACAGGGTCAGGTAGATAACCTCTCAGAGGATGAGTTGCGATAATTTAACCCATTGCCATAATGTAGAAAACCTCTAGGGCATAAATCACACCAAAATAAATGAGTTGTTTCCACTGATTATTTAATTGTATATTACAATATACTTATATATGGCTATTCTGACCTAGTGTAACACAAAAAAGCTTCATTTTGACTTGAAGTTGTCTCAAATGTATTAAAAGTTATACAAAACATGTATATATTTCAACACCGTTTCTAAAGAGCTACAGTTTGGAAGACAAACACATTTTTGTTTGAGTCAATTATAACGGTAATTATTTGCTTCCACAATGGAGGTTATGTTTTTGGCCTAGTTTGTCTGTCAGGTTTACAAAAATATATTGGCAACATGAAACCTGTGTGAACAAACCCTCAAGTCAGAAGTAGTTGGAAGCAGAGGTGTTTAAAAAGGTGTTTTTAAACGCTTTAAGCAATACAATACAACACATTTTTCTTGGAAATGTCCATGTTGTTTCCACAACTTAAAGGTCATGAGCAACCCAAAGTCGGAATAACAACTTCCCTTCTTGGGAACTGGGACCATACAAGGAGCACATGAATGCACCAATGGCCTTGGCAGAATCTAGTAAACACATAAACTGGGTCAAAAAGTCAAATCGTCTTGAATTTGATTGGTACCCCGATGGTTTTCTTCCCCTTTTCTCTTGGTTCTTTGGTAAAGTTAACCCAGTGTTGCGTTGGTGCTTTTAAAGGTCACTGAGCCCTTTAAGGATTAGAGCATGTGTTTCCTTATTGTGTCGTTCCTTCTGCCTGCAAAGTGAGTTGTGCTTCCTGTGTTCCGTCAGCCTGCGGTATTCATTTTAGATGTCTGTATTGTTTGTTCTTGAGATGAGGAATGTGTATCAGACACGGGGCGATGTCTCATTCATCACTGGCTCCCACTGTCCGAGTATCTCCACCGGAGACAGATAGATATGGCAGAGTATTGTCTGTGGCTGACACTGTTGTCAGAAACGGTCATTGTGGATGTGAATGCATCTCATTCCTCGGACAGATAAAGCAGAGGTCTCTCTCTTCCCTCTGTAATTGTATCCTGTCTTCATATGCAGCAGATGTAAGTATCAGAAGATATGAGTAATGAAAAGTCTTGAAATTGGATGCTTTATTTTTTCAAGTGTCACGCACATACTTGTTTGTAGCCGGTCCAGAAGATGGATAGATTATGTGATATGTGTGTGTGTGTTTGTGTCTAAGGAGGGGGAAACAGTCATCGGTAATCATTTTGAGAGGGAAAATGAGGGGCCTCATCAATCACACGGTTTTCGTTAAAGGTTACATCGTCACACCTGAGGGAATGTATGTGGCCTTAGCAAGGGGAATAAAAAAAGTAATTATCCTTTATCATCAGCCAAAGGAGACTTGACATAATTATTTTTTTCTGGGTGAAGCTGATTTGGACTTCCTGTCTTTGGGGATTCAATATATCCGCAAATCATTCGATTTCTTCACTCGCAAACTCAGTCACTCGTCTCCTTAAAAACCCATAGATGGACAGTTGTCTATGGTCAGCCTAGATGATCGGTGATGCACCTCCCACTCTTTCTATTTTTCTCTTAGTTCATTGTATTTTTCTCTTCTGAATGATGATGTCTGTGTTTTGTCTTCATAACCTGACACTGCTTCCATGGCAATATGACGTTGGGGGTAGCAAGGGAAAAAAGAACATTTCCTCAGGCATCAATAATGTATCACACTGAACATTAATAAAGCTGTGTTATTATTGGCAAGGCTACATTACTCATACCTAATTTTCACAATATAATATAATAATATAATAGCTGTGTGATTGAATATTATTTTGAAATGGACATGTTGATGTCTGCTGAGCCCTCAACCCGGAAAATGTTCCATGCTAAAACTTTATTTTATGTTACTGTTTTTCAAAAGATGGCTTGCAGCATGTTTATTGAGAACTTGGTAAGATGTTACTATACGCTAGTACTTTCACTTTTATGGCTCCTTTGTTAGAAACGCAATGACAGAACTTAAGACTTTTTGGCTCTAGAAACGGGATGTGAAAGTAACACAATAATATCGGTTTATAGGTTGATACGATAACGAGTAGTTCTGGTTTTGCTCTCTTCAACTCATGAAGAGATTTTTGTGTCTTTAGCTTGTTCTGCATCAAATAAGAATACAGTAGTTTAAGCAGTTTTTTTTTTTTAGCTGCAGTGCCTGTTTGGAGAGAACTACAACGGATCTACAGTTCGGTATTCTTTTCCTAGAGGACGTTTTCTTTATTAAAGAGATGAAGTATTTAATATTAATACTATTACAATTGCTTTTACTAGTTTAAAATGCCAGCGGTAGGTCACTTTGGAAGACCAAAATGCTTTTCGGTTAAAGTGCTGCCTGCAGGGCGGTGTCTATACTCAGCTGTGGTGTAAAGTACTGAAGTACATTTTTGAAGTACTTTACTTGAGTGTTTCGATTCTATTTTCTGCTACTTCATACTTCCAAGCCACTACAATTCGGGATAAAATACTGTCATCTTATCGATAATTTAAAGACAAGGTGTATCTGAAATATACAAAAGGTTATCGTTTAACCATTCTAATAAATATGGACATTCATTTTCATGATACATTTCCATGTCCGACTAAATCCATACAGCCATGTTATAAATAAGTATTATATTTGCAAATTAAACTCTTCATTGACTTTTTGCCATTGTTGCCACTTTGATGAGTGGATACAAAATGAATAACATATTACTGGTAGATGTATGACTCAGTGTCTGCCCTCACACCATTTCAGACTTGAGGAGTACATGTAAATAAACAGACGACAACTCCCCGAAGTGCAAATAGCAATCCTCCAACATCCTGGCCCCGAGGCGAGCTGTAACGATTTTGAATTAGAGGAGGACGAGGGCAAGGTGGCTTCTCTTCCCACCATCATGAAGCTCCTAATCACCTGCCATCTTCCTATTGCCTTGTGGACTTCATGCTGGGTTGTGACGGCAGAGAGAAACCGAGGGAAGAGGCAAAGAATTACGGAAAAAGGGAGAAGAATAAAGGGAAGGGGGTTGTGGGACTGTAAGAGAAGGGGAGAGTGAAAGCCAGCTGAAAATCCATATACATGATTTATACCAGTGCGACTGTGCGCGGTAGGCAGGAGTTATCTTTTATTTATGAGGGCATCAGCGGCAAAGCGCCCAGATGTTAAGCTGTGTGGGGATCTCATCTAGCCAGAGTCGCTCTGTGGCAATAAAGCTAGAAGGTTGGCTGTTTGGAGATGGGAAGGGCGGTGTAAGGATATGTGTGGAAGAGAGACGAGGCTTTGTCTTCCTTGACAGAAAGCTTTAGGCTAGATAGTTGTAGCTGTAAGCGCTGGCCTTAAAACTTCTGTTAGATTTGCTAACCACAAACCCAAGAAAACATCCATTGCTGATGGAGGCATTTACTAGTCTGGGTCATTTTCCACTGTTCCATTATTTATCTGCGGAATACGAGACACTTGTTTTCTCCTCTGTCAACAGCTCATCAAAGAGGGCGCTGAGGATTCATTATGGAAATGAAGCCCTCATTGTCACCCTCTGCAAATCAGATGCAAGGTCTCTGCGCCGAGAATCATCATCATCAATCTAACCTCACATTAACACTGCCTCGATATGAAAAACATGCACAGCGTCCTAATGGCACTAATAAAGACGGTTGCTAATGTTTTGCCGAGGGTGAAGGCTGCAAATGGGGCAACAGCTCGCGCCTCACATGTTTGCCTTTTTTTTCAAAACATGCCAGTGCGGGTGACAAATGCCAAACGGCCCCGGGCGGAGTGCAGAGAGATTTGTGAACTGTAACAGAGTGGGAAAGGTTACACTCAGACCGGGGTCACCAAAACCCTCCAGCAACCCAGCAGGTCCAGCAGTTGTCTTAGTTTAACCGTGGCTTCCCACAGCTCCAGCAGCTTTGGTTGGCAGGATAACCACATTTCAACCAGCGTGTGTCCATTTTTTAAGGATGGACAAGTACTCTAAACCCTAATGCTGCTGGTGTAAAGAATGAATGATGAGGCTCCAGTTTTAGCTTGATTCTTATAACAGAGGATATTTTCCCAACCAGTCCTCAGCCCTGCAGGGTAAATTAAGATTTCACCCATTGGCTATGAAAGAAAATAATTATGGGAACTGTTTAAATTATCTTGAGGAGCTAATTAAGACTAAATAAAAGCCAGTATGACTATTTAGCATCCGCTTAGGAAAACAAGAGGCCGTTTCGGGGAGGCTATGGCTTGTGATGGTAGCCGTTAACTTGCCCCTCAACCCTTGCTCCATTATCTCAATTGAAGCAGTTAGTTGCAGCAAATGGACAGTATTAAAGTGACACTTCTTGGCTCCTGAAGCAGGTGCTTACGTTATAAAACGCATTCAATTCCAGCTCGGAGCTGCACCTTCTTAATAGCTCGTTCACTGTTAGCTATTACTGAAAATGAAAAAGTTTATTTTTTTGCCACAGTGTTCCATACTGCCAGTTTGGGATTTTTAACGTATCTCAATCTTCCTCAAAGAGATTATAACGGGAAAGATGGGATTCCAAGACGTCTCCAGTTTTCCACTTGGGTAACCAGGGGCTTCCGGACCGTTACATGTTTGATAACAGAAATCCATATAGCTTTCACATGAGCTTTGAGCTGTTCCTGATGAAAGGTATAATCTCATCCGCTGACAAATAGGGCCTGTCTGCTGTGTGCTGGAGGAGCGTTCCAGTGTGTGCATGTGTGTGACACAGCAAGCTGAATACAGGCACAGACAAAGAGCCACTCCCTGTGTGTTGTTGAAGGCTGTTGTGTTTCATGCGGAAACACTGAGGAGAGTCTGTCTCATAAAATGAAATAATATTCTACAGCACAGGGGATGTAGTCTAATATATGACATTTTATTGTTTATCTTCTACCATGGGACCTTTTTTTAATATCAGGACATAACTGTGATACACAATTTTGTCGTCTAAATTAACATCTCTCCCAGAATGGTTAATAATTCTTATTCTTATTACTGCATCGCCCAATCCGAAAAACAACAGTGTTTTTTATTTTTCAAACTAAATATATAGCGAATAATGACTATATATAACGTGTTTGCCAGTGATGGTACTATTCCATGTAATTAAATAAAAAACAATGTTTTAATAGTTATTTTATACTGCCTTATGTATAAAATGGACTGTATGTATATTTATTTGGTTAAACCCATTTTTAAAGGGTATGAAGAAAACATTTCTTTGGAAATATGCTGCTTAAAATGTAATGTGCTGATCAATAACATTTTAAATGTAACATTTTGTAACTTTATTAGATGTAAGTACCCTGACAATGGGAGACACTTCTAAGAACATTGAAATCACATATGAAACAAACCATTTTAATCTACAAATACAGTGATCGTTAGCCATTTTAAACTTTTTGGGATAACATCTTTTCTCTTTTTTACTGAGGGTTGGATAAGAAAATCAATACCAGGATCACACCTGACTATTTCAGATTAGGCTGGAGCCTGGAGGTGCTTAGCCTAGCTTAGCATTACAACCTGAAACAGGTAACCTGGCAAAATATGCCTGCTATCTAAAGCCAAAAAATTAACCTTTTATTTTATTCGTTGTTTGAACTGTTAAAAGCTCTAAGCGTATAACAATTTGTGGTCGACAGTGTATATGTGTAGGGATATTTCTTGTCCAGGAGCAGTGACTTCCTGTATTTTCCACTGCTTGCCTGTCAAGCACTGTCAACCTCACAGTGTCAACGAGACTCCAGTTTAAACATTTAAGTGAGAGTAGAGATTTATTCATATTAAATTGATTGATAATGGGGTTCAATTTCAATTGTCAAAGAAATTAAATAAAAAAGTATTGATTTATTAAACATTTAATCAATCGACAGTTTTCTGTGTGCTATGCAAAATCAAATGTATGAGACGCAAATGCAATCTGAAATGAATCTCTTTTCTTCACCCTGATCTTCAGATGCCTTCCTGCCCTCTGTGGCCTCACTTCCAATAACAAATTAGTGGTAATGAAAAAACCTTGAGGCGCAAAAATGCCGCAGAGGACATTAAATCTGATAAGAATGAAAGCAATGCTTCAAACAAGAAGGAGCGAGACTAACCTGTAGCCAGGCTGCCTTTATTGTACAGTATCACCAGACATCCTATTAGCATGTATGGCATCCACTCCCAACACACCCGCCATTATCATAATGTCCCTGGGCTTAGTACCCCGTCCCAAAGGCCAATGGGGTCTCCATTTCACTGCTCTAATAATGGAAAGTGCCTCAGCGTCCCGCTAGACCACCAGGTTATCCTGCTTAGGCCATTAGGAATATTGTGAAGAAGTGTGATACAGGTGCAGATGTATTTTATTGTTTGTGTGTTTGAAAGAAACTGGGACAGATGTAATATGGGAATAATTCATTGGCAGTTAATGGGATTTCGGTAGGAGCTTGTGTTGTTGACAGTTCACTTTAGCAGCCTACCTCAGTGTGAATTATTAAACAGTTGTGAATTCCTATTAGTGGTGGTGACAATGGAGCAGGCCAGACAAAGAGCCTGATTCACAGACAGCACCCAAACACAAGGCGGAAAACAAAGCTGCATGTTGCTGAACTCAAAAAGCACACACAACTAGTCACAAAACCAAAACACACAAGCACTAATACATTTCTGGAAATTGTATTCGCTACGGCCAAATTAGATTATTATTCACACAAGTTTTAAGAATTATAGAAGTGAAATAGGGCTTAACAAGATTCTAAGAAAAGCATCCAATCCACTCCTCACAGTCCCCACACACACACACACACACACACGCACACGCACAGGCACAGGCAAAGGCTAAGGAAACAGCACTTCCCAAGTCACGAGGCGGCTTAATTGAATTTTCCAGTGTTTGCTCTGAGTTGTGACAAGGTCATTTGCATTTCCTCTCCGAGTATTTTTTCAAAACTGTGTGTTAGCCTGTTATTAGAATAAAGACACACACAGGACAAGGAAAAAACACAGGTTTTGTTTGAGTCAGAAAAAGCATTGTTTTGGTCTCTGAGAGCGTGTGTTGGTCCTGCCCGAGGTTGTCTGCATCTACGTCTTTGTCTGTCTCATTATGCAGATACACAAGGTTACAGTGGCTGCCTGCTGGGTGTCAGTCTGTATTCGCTGTAGTGTTTTATTATCTGTTCTCAGCTTTCCACACGAACATGGGCATCACGGACAGCGCTATTAAAAGCCAAGGTGCGCTCTCGACCCGGCTGTCAGTCAAAACGATTGGTCGGCTGTTTGTAATCGATGGAGCCCGGCCCACAAGCCAGCCACGTAAATCCAAACAGACTGTTGGGAAAGATGAGATGGCGGCAAGAAAACTGTCACACACACACATGCAAAAACACACACAAACCCCCACTCCTTGTTTAAATGGTTCCCCACTGTTTAAGACACCATAGATCAGTTAGTGAGCGTGTGGCATTTTGACTTAAACCGTGCATGGATAATGGGCTTGGCATGCACCATACAGATAGTGGGACAGCAGCCCAAGGAACAAGCAGAGGGGGGCTCATTAATCCAGGGGCATGCCGTGACATTGCCAACAGGCTGCAGCTGGATTGAGGAGCATCTGGAGCACCCCACATCACCGACCCACCCCTCGTTGGAGCAAATGCCTGGCCTGGTCTGGTGCAGTTGACTGCCAAAGCAGATGGTACTCTGGGTGGGTACAGGCTGGCCATGAGGCGTGCATGGGCAGTGATGGAAGCACACAGACATGCTTCGGCTCGCACTGGTTATATTTACTCAGTGAGGGAGTGTAATGTAGGTTTCATTGTTGTGCATTTTTAGAGCTGGACAAAGTGGAGGCTTTGGGAATTGGTGGTGTGTGGAGGCTTTCTGCATAAACCTGGGATCAGACAACACGATAAAAACCTTAACCAACCCAACTGATGAAAATGTGCATTGAGCAGAACAATTTGCCCTTTAATCCTCTGTAATGTGTCATAAGCCACTTTCTCATATGATCGCCAGACATTTTTAGAGAAAGTGTATCTGTACATTGTCCAAAGTTTCCCTTTCACATATTTAGCACACAACAGGAGATTGTTAGTGTTGGAAGCATTCACACTTGGAAATACTTGGTACTTGGTAGAATGTGCAAGAGGCAAGACTTGAAAGCTGACCGTTCCTCTTATTGGTTTGTAATTTGGTTAAAAACAACCAAATCTCTTGTCGTTCCTTGAATTTGACGAGTGTGCCTTTGGTCCTTACACAACTAGTTATTTCATCTTGTAGGTTTGTTCAAACATTAAATAGGGCTTTCTTCCTTTTACAAATAAAAAGTTGAGTATTAATAAAATGCTCAAACTCAAACTACAGATGAGTTTTTACTACATTTGCCTAATTTTGATTGTGTAATGGAACATTTATAATGCTTTATTGCTGAAATAGGACAAGAAATAACTGAAATACCTTACCCCTGTTACTGTTTGTTGCATCTGACTCAACAGAATCTTGAAAGTTGATGGAGAATGTTATCCTATCTTTTACACACAGTCAGGTATCACTGAGTTGAGTTGGTTTTGCTCACGCAGAAGAACCCAGCCATGCAATAATTGGCGGCTCATTGTCAGTGACCGGCATTACAGATGGTTTTATGGTGATATTTAGTTCACCCATTCATCATGCTCTGCTCTCCAGATCTCTGAGTGCTGCTCCTGCATATTCAGTTTGTCTTTGCTGTTCAATCCATGATGCCACTGACGAGGCCGTCCACCTGTGATGCATCGGTCCTGCAGCACCTCTGTCTGGTTCTGCTTCTACGAAATTAGACCGTCATTAGCGGCTAAACACAAACTCAGTGCTTTCCAAACTCAGACATCAATAAACTAATCACACACCCAGTACAAGCCAAGTCAATGCGCCACAATCGCAAAATGTCAACGCTAATGAATGTAAATGTATTCAGTGCAAACCTACACACACACACACACACCAGTTGAGCTGTTGGAGGCCAGAAAGGTACATCAGTGAGTAGAGAGAGGTACTGTCCCTCAACCAGATGGCACGGATTCACTTTGACAATCACCCTCATTGCCGATGTGTCCTTTGTGCTCTCTGGTGTCAGCCAAGCGAGACCTCTGACCTCCCTGTGGATGTAGCATAGGAAAAAAAGAACTTCTCTTTTGTGATAACAGTATTATTTTGACTCAATAGTAGACTTGTGTTGTCTTTTCCAATTATACAGACCCTTTTTCTTTCTCAGCACATTGCCTCTCAGCCAAATTGTGCTGCTTAATTAGCCCCAAAACAGAGAGGGAAGAAAATTGGTAACGACAGGGAGCACAATCCACATTAAAAACAGAGCATGCGCACTAGCCGTTGTTTTCGATTTTGTACTTGTACTTAAGCTAAAGCCCATTCTTCTGAGCACAAAGTGTTGATGAGCATAATCTGGACTACATATGGCTGCGTTCTTGTAAACAGCAGACAGCTTCAGCGTAATTAACCCACATAATGAGAGGAACATGAGGTCCCAATTTGTGTGGGCGTGGTGAACCCGCGCTACGAAAGAGAATCCTTATCATGGTCTCATTGCTGGGACCTGAACTGTTGAAGGAGACATCCGATAGGCTGACAGTTAGGGTCCTATGAGTCTGTGCTGTATTGAATCAACTCAGTGGGGGATTGTGGAGCAGAGACAGTGATGGTCTCATAGCTGCTTTTTAGTGCATGCTAATGGCTAATTAGGCATTTCATGACTGAAGCTGCATGGTTATTCTCATTTCATGCTACTAAGTACTCCCAGAGTGTCAGCATTATGCTGAGGACTGGGGGGAGGCCTGACTTGGTTTCCAGTGTCTCACTTTAAATGCTTTGTATATGTGACACTGTACAGATTGCTGTAGCAATGATGTATTATTGTATTATAAGCCATTCACCAATTAAGAATGACTCTTGTTAGGTTGACATAAAGACAGTGGGGGTTTTCCCTTGGATATTTTTTAATGCACAAAATAATCTCTGTGGCAGACCAAAGTTTATGATACTTGTCTGCCTTTTCAGGCAAAATTATATTCACAAATGAACACAATTTGGATGATTTCTGAAGCGTACACGCTATCGCCAGAAGTAAAAAGACAATTTAATGTTAGAGAAGAATTACATCACAATAGCCAGACTTCAACATCACCACTACCAAGCTAAAAACTGACTCATGTTCGTTGTGATGAAGTTTAGTAATCTCTTATAGCCAATTGTTTGCAACAGCCTATTTTAAAGGTCACCTATTATACTATCTTTAGTCATATATTATAGGTCTCAGATATATAAAAAGTGTTTTGCTCAAAATACCAAACAGATCACCTATTCTAGCCATGCATCATACCCCTCTATTTCAGCCCTGTTAGAGAAGTGCTGATTCCGGGTCCGTAGCTTTAAAAGAAAAAAAATCAAGAGCCAAGACGAGAGCTCGTGCAGGAGAATTCTACCCAGACACTCAGCTAAACGCTACCGTGATTAAACGCCATGTCATGTTCCAAACCACATCAGGAATTATTTCTGAAACAGTATGGAGCTCAAATGCTTTTTCTCTCATGGGTTTACCACAAGGTGAGTACCTTTTTCTTTACACATATTCTCTCCAGTACAGGTTAGCTCTGAGTGTTAACGATGGTTGCTAATGTAAACACAGACCGTATTACTTCCAAAACGTTGGGCATTGTTTCTGATAGGGCCGTGTCGGCATAAAGCCAGCCCAAATGTTTGATATTACGTCATCGGCAGCAAATCTGGATCAGCTCTGTTGTACCCCCGTTTTTAGAGAAGTTGGTAAGGAGGAAAAGAGAGAGGGTTGTATTTTCGGACACTTTGTGAGGAACTTTGATGGCGAACACTGATGGTTTATTTGGAGTTTCGGCCTGAGAATTCAAAAGACATGTGCTGTGCCACGAGTTGACACAGCGGTTGCCAAACCAATTCTAAAGAACTCTACCCCAGACCCCTGTATTTAGCTGGTTCTGAGAGAATAATCAACAGT
>NW_011336803.1:344973-359644 GCF_000735185.1 Notothenia coriiceps | reverse complement strand
CGCTTATACCTTGATTGTTGCCAACTACGATGCTCAACAGCTCGCTTAATGGAACTTTGACGCTGGTATCAGTTTTATTTCCCACCTATCACGGGAGTATCGTTCTCGCGTGGAAAAAAAAGATCTGAAAGCGAAAAACGATCTGAAGGTGAAAAGCAATGTGAAACCTGAAAAAACAAGATTTGAAACTGAAAAAATAATTGTTTTGAATCTGAAAACGATAAAAATGTAACTGAAAAAAAATAAGGATTCAAATATCAAAAGATGTATAAAAATGAAATCTGAAAATAAATATTTTATTAAAAAAAATTGCTGAACTGAATCAAAAATAGTATTCAACCTGAAAAATGATTTCAAATACTTATTTTTATTTTGAAAGTATTGAGTCATCATTGTATTTTTCAAAGTTCAGGATAAAAACTTGAACTTTCAAATAAATTGTATTTTTTTGAATGATCAAAACTTATGACCCTGAAATAGCTCCATAGTAACGCCGGTATGTATTCTGTTACAATGAGGGCAGTGGGGGCTCTTCTTGGAGTCTGGCTTTTAAAAAAAAAACAAAGTTCACTAGTGAATTTTGAGCCATCATTTATTTTGCAGGCAGCCCTCTGCCTCTCTCACGTTATTATGGCGCACGCCGGAAACAACAATCCGTTTTTACAGTAAATTAGTTTGGTTCAGAGGATAAAGCACATACAACATTAATTAAACTCGATATTTGTTCACTTGAATTTCACTTTGAATTCTTGGATATTCTCAATGGGTGAATAATTTTTTTTATAATAATAAATAATATATATATTTTTTAAATGACACCGAAGCTTTCTCAGGGTGGGCCAATGAGTAAACTGGGTGTAGCTTTTCATTCAAAACAGAGAGCCTGACAGACTGCTGCTTTAACGTACGTCCCCAGAGGCGACCTTTTTTCCACAAGCTCAATGCAATCAATTCGCCAACTTGGAATGGAGAGAGATGGATGTGAACTGAAGGATGGATGGTAACAGGGCAGGTGAGACAGGCAGGGACTGAACCATGGCAAACAGGATTAATGACAGAAAACTCCACTTGTAGAAATCCCTTCACTTTTGCCAGGAGGCCTTTTGTGGGCAACAGGGGAGCATGGAGGAAAGTTAGAGGAGCTGGAGAATAGAGGAAGGAGGAGTACTGATGGATGACACCAAAAGTGACCTCTTTCTGTTCGCCCGCCATCACTAAAGTTATGTCACTCAGTGTGTCTAGTGTCGGACAGCCACTTGTAGTAAAAGCTCACCCAATTATTTTGTATGAGTCTCATAAGCCCCTATGTTAAAATGAATATGTTTAATCGCAAACCTTTCTGATAGAAAATATACATCTCTTTTTTAATGTGCAAGGTTTTTGACCGTGTTAATCTGCATTGGCTGTTCCGGTAAATTCAAAGCAGCTAAACTAAAGCATTAGTGTAGCTCTCTTCCTCAACACACCGTACAGCAGATTGTGGCAAAATGTTATTGACAGAAGCCCATTAAAACCTCATTACATTCCCAGCCATACAGTAACAGCAGCACATTGCAGCCAAGTACATTATGCTTTAGCTTGCTGTTGTGGTTACAGGCCTAATGGAAAATCACAAAATCATTTCAGCCCTGGGAGGATTGTAAAGTGATGGCGAGTGTCGGCTTATCACAACTCATACATCTCAACCCTTGCGATAAAGCATGCTATGGGACTGGAAATGCACCAATGTTGTGTCAAAATGTTGTAAAAATTAAGAAAATGGTTTTGATTTTGTAAGTAATATTTTAGTTCTGCTCAGAATTTGATCACCCTCTTGTTGCATACCAATGTTGAGGTCTCAATGAAAACATCAATGAGCAATATAAATACAAATCTCTCAAAATATGTTATGTCATAAAATAGTGTATTCATATTTTACATGAGAGATATAGAAAGAGAGAAAACCATTGATTTGTGAGTAGCATAAAGTGGTGTCTCACATGACTTCTTCAGAAACTCCAGTTTCGCTGTGACAGCCGCGATTGGCTGGCAAGTGTTAAGGTTCAGGAGGGGTGCAGACTCTATAATTTGGGTTAACACCACTCCATCAGTAAACTCTTGGTGAGATGCTAACTAAGATAAATATAAATAAGTAAAAAATCTGCAGCTGACAGGCCTACTGAAAAGACTAAACCTAGTGAAGTCCCCTCTTGACCCGGCCCATGAGGGGGTGAGCCCTCTGGTGGATAAGGATTAACATTTCTGCAGTAAATAAACTAGGATTTAATACAAAATGGCTTGGATTTGGAAATCCCTGTTTTAATTTCCCAGGCACCCAGCTGGAAGAACTTGGTGGTCGACGGCGTAGTATTACAGTTTTCTTTTAAAGGTCCCCTATTATACTGTTTTTCATCAATATATTATTGGTCTCAGATATATACAAAACATGTCTCTGAAGTGTTTGGCTCCAAATACCAAACAGATCACCCATTGCAGCATCCCATAATCCCCTCTGTTTCAGCCCTGTTTCAAAAGTGCTGACTCTCTGTCTTTTACTTTAGATGAAAATAAGGAGCCACTCCCCACGCCCCTCTGAGAGATATTTGGTTAAAAAAACACACTGGTGCTCTAGGAGGAGAGTTCAGGTGGAGTAGGTAGGGGGGGGGCGGGGGGTTAATTGGTTGGTGATTGGCTAATGGTTACACAAGCAAAAAAATCGTTATGACATCATAAAGTGGCCAACATCTGATCAGCTCATTTTCAGACAGGTTTTTATATAAATGGATCAGGACAAAAAGAGGGTGAATCTCTTTACACAGAGGGCACACATGTGCATGTATAAAATACATGAAAAAGTGGATTTTGCATAATAGGTGACCTTCAATAGAGTGCGTGAAATTCAGAGCATCTTGTATGTGTGAAGGTGGCATGACACAGATGATAATTCAGCTATTGTGTAAGAGTGACTGTTTTTCTTTTTGTTAGGCGCACCGCACTGTCCACGTTATTGTTTCTAATGTAACTTCATGTTTTATGAATAACAGCATGTGGGGGCAAAGCTGAAATTAAAGGGTTTAAGGACGTCCATTTCTGTCTTGTGACTCCCTATAACAAAAAATGTAAAGAAAAAAAATCTAACATTTAAGAAACATTTTAAATGAGTATTTTTGTTTATGTTCAAATGTTTCCTACTTTACTATCCAGTTTTTTCCATTTGGTTTAGAGCAGTGGTTCTCAAACTTTTTCTGTCGGGCCCCCCCTTTGGAAAAAAAAAAAAGTCGGGCCCCCCCAACACAAATCAGGCTCAGTGGCGGAGCCAGAGATTTATTTTGGGGGTGCTGTGGGGTAGCTTGACGTTTCATAGAGGGCGCTCAAACATTTAGGGTTTCACATTAATGTACCGGTCGCTACAGTGGAACTTTCTACTGCAACACTCCCCACGCAAATACACAGTGTACCCGCGACTGTTAGTGAAGGCTCGATAATCAGCTCACGGCATATAGGTGTTAGCAGGGGTAAAGTGCTATTTTTATAGGTGGTGTGTGGACCTAACCTCCAGTGGGGTCCGGGGGCATGCTCCCCCGGGAAGATTTATTTTTAAATATTGAAGTTAAAAGCATCAATCTGGTGCACTTTGAGAGCAAAATTAAGAGATCTATGGATACATCTCTCAATACCCATTTGAAACAGAACGGTAAACAGATTTACTTTTTCTTTATGGATATTTTACAAATCACTCCCCTTTTAACCTTTATTCTTGTTTTACTGTCATATAGTATTTCATACCTGTTTTTCATTTATTCTCCTATTTTTTTATAACTATAGTGATCATATAAACGTGTGCCTGGGAAATAATTGTTTACATAATGGTGACCAAAACGTTTGATACCCACTGAGATAACACTGAGAGAGTCCTTTAGTTCACTGAGCCTCTCAGTCTGACAGGAGAGGACTCTCCTCCACTTTGTTGTTGAAAAAACTCCTTATATCCGTTAGCGTAGCTCGCTAGCACAACAAGCTAACAACAACGATCTCCGGTACCGGTGCGCTCTCTCTCGCTTGCACACAAAATGGCTCGTTCCACACACACAGAGCCAAGCTTTAATGAAACAGAGACCCAGACGTAATAGTACTTTACTGTATCATATTATTTTCGAATCAATAATTTTTAAAATTATGATTTCTTTTTTTTTAAATCTTTTTTTTTTTTTTAATAACCATTTTTTCCTTCTGGTCTCTCGCGCCTCCCCTCTCATACCCCCGACTTTGGGAACCACTGGTTTAGAGTAATGTAAAATAACTTTTAGAGTCCTTAAATACCAACGCTTAAACATTCTCAAAACAGCTTCCATTTCACTTTCATTCACAGGACATAACATATGTAGGAACACGCTTGTTGAGTACAATAGGAGACGGCTGAACAAGAGGAAACAGCAAGCTACAGACATTCTTTAGATGTAGACTAAGGAAGGAAGAGCACTGTGCTTGACACCACAGAATGTATCACTAAACTGTACTTAAGACAGGAAGTCAAGATAATAGAGACAATCGTTTTTTACATAAGGAAGTGACTCAGCAGTCTGCATCATTGATGTTACAGATGTAAGTGCGGTGCAGCAGACCGTGGGAGTGAGATAACAAACAATGCAGGAGAGATAAGGCATTACAAATTACTCATCATTCAACAGACGTCAGGGAGAAAAGGCAAGAGGTAAGAGGAAAATTGCTTTTTTGTAATTAGCAGGCTGTAACAGTTCCTTTTATTCCTTTAATGTTTGTGTGTGTGTGACTGACAGCAACAGCAGCTTGTTTAGCCTGAACGAAATACAGGAGAAGACAGTACGACCATTAGGAAGATGACATAGCAAAACATATTTTCTACAAAACAGCAGAAGGTAATCAAAATCATATAAAGCTGAAACGTCCCCCAGCTGATAAAGACAGAAACTTGCATTCCTTATGTGTTTTTTTACTTTCAAGGAATAGAGCTGAAGTCTTTCAACAATGGGAGACAAGCTTTCCTCGTGACTTGTGCTGGCTAACTGTTATCAAGCCCTGAAGCCTTATGAGAGGACTTTTTTGACTGGATTAAAGTGACACTTCTGATGAGTTTTTTTTTGACAACATTGCAATGAAGCTACTCCCTTGACACCAGCGTAATATGGCCGACTTGTCCTAAATTGACTGCCTCTGCATCGCACACTTTCCAGCTATATATAAATGTAATTTTAAAGTTGTACTTCTTCCAAGCATGGTCATATGTCCTCCAAAGAGTAATCAAAATTAGTTTTAGGAAAGGAAGCTGCTGGAAGCTCTCTCTGGCAGAAGGACAAGATTCTTAGGAAATAAGAATTTTCCTTAAGAAATGGTTTTATTGTGAAAACAGGAAGCACTTCTGTAAACTTGGAATACGATATTAGCCAGCACTTTCTTATTATCCTTCCTCCTCTCCCTCCTCTGAAATGTCAACAACATTGTTCCTCATTCAAGCTTTGTTCCAGAGGAAATGTGTGCAGACATGGTGAGACTGGAAAGGGAGTATAACACCATTGGTTACGTTTAATAATTCTTCGTGTTTTGTTTTATAGATCTTGTATGATTATATATTTTTAGGAAAATAATCATGTACCATTAGATTGCTGATAAAATATATACAAAGTCACATAACTGAAATGTGTGCTCTGAGATCCACCTTTTTCCAGTCATTTTTAAATTAACTTTACACTCTACATGTTCCGCATGATCAAATAATAAAAAAAAGCTGATTGTTTGGACATTTAGGTTAAGCTAAAACAATATGTGAATGCAAGATTTACATTATTAATGTATAACTACTTTAGTTAATATGGCGAATTTCCTGAGAAAACTATTTTAGTTACGAGCCACATAACAAATAAGGCTGATAATGACTTTACTTTTTTTTCAGTTTTTTGCACCAGCTTCCCAGAAAGAATATCCATAGCTGCTAAATGCGCTACTATTTTCACCACACACAGTACCTATTAAACTTACCGTTTGTCAGTTATTTATCTGCGGTGCCACATACTGTACTTAAACAACATAGGTGTTGCCCAAAGGAAAAGGTATAAGTGTCAGTGACCTATTACCTAATGATCTTTCCTGTCTTTGTTCACTGATATACAGTGATATAATGTTTCTTTGTCTGATTTCATGCCTTTCCGGCATTTCCTTAGACAGCCCTGCAGCCATTATCTTAGTGATTTAAGGTGAATGATTTGACAGCCAGCCTTTGGCCATCCCTCTTCTCTACTCGTATTGATTTCAACCATCTCGATTAGAGCTACATTCAGGGCAAACTGGGCTCAGACTGCGGCTGTCAGAGAAAAATGTAAAAAAGTCGTTTTAAGGCATGCTTTGATGTTTAAAATAAGTGTTAATATAAAGAGTGCATACACTTCTGGCATTTGGTGAAAATAATTCCTGTAGGATGTGAGTCTCCCTTCTTTGATGTGACAGTTACGACTGGAAACCACTACACTCCCTTTCCACAATACATTTCCTGGAACAATGGTAGCTGGAAATGCATACACGACACGTGTGTGTGTGTGTGTGTGTGTGTGTGTGTGTGTGTGTGTGTGTGTGTGTGTGTGTGTGTGTGTGTGTGTGTGTGTGTGTGTGTGTGTGTGTGTGTACCTAACAATGCCTAACACTCCCAATGCTCAAAGTATTGATGTTTGCCCTTGTGTTTTTACGGGTTGGTGACCTTTGATGGAAAGATAATGGATGACACTTCCTAAGCGCTTTCTCCCACCAGGGGAAGGATCCCAAGTCATAGAGGTGTGAAAGCATTGCTAGGCCCTGTTCATCAGGAGTCAAACAACTCATTTGATGCGCTATCACTAATGGACAGCGCTATCATTTATAAAGGATAATGCCTTTAAAAGGAACATCATTGGAGGGTAATGATCTGACCGGTACTCTGTTAGAAGCAATCCTTTTGTTGGACGATATTAAGAATCGTAGCTTTATGAGGTGCTTTCACTGATGTATGGCTTGTTAAAGTAAGGTTGAAGGCTGAATATATTCAATAACTCTATTTGTCACAGGTACATGTACTATGAAAATACATACAAGAGTTACAGCACAAATACAGAAGGTCCCATTTGGGGTTTACTCCCCAACTTCAGCAACTTCCTGTCTTAACACGCAGAGCATGGCTTGTGTATCAGCTCTTCTGTTGAATATAAATACACCCCGGACCCATCTGGGATGATCCTTTCCCCTGTGAATTCCCACCGTTGCAAAAGTCAAAACATACACGTAGATACTTCCTGCTTCCCCTCCCTCTAATCATGTCTTTCACTTCCTCACACACATTATTATTAATCAGAAATCAGCATGCATGCAGGGTCCTCACCACGTATGTTCACTGTAGACACACCCTCTTTGCTCTCATCACTGCTAGATTAGGGTCCCTACAGCACCCTGTAAACAAAAGCATGAATCACTTGCAATTCTCCTCAACTGCCTGACTGACATTCATGGCTCACAGCTCCACTAAATCACAGTGGGTGAGTGCCCAGGGAGGCTAGAAGGCTAATAGAAACTGTCCATTAATAGGAGAGATCATTCTTTTACGTATAGTCAGAGGCGATTGGAAGAAGCAGCAATATGAAAGGAGAAAACAACCATAAGACACGTTAGATAATTATAGTCAAGTCAATTTTGTTTATATAGCCCAATGTCCTAGATGTGCCTTTAATCTGTCAGGGGAGGACTTGTCTACCCCCTTCTAGCATTGAGAGCAATTATCATATAGGAGAAACCATAGCCACAAAGTAGCAGCTATGAGTATCCCTCTCTGGAGTGAATACTCATTATAAAAAATTAGGGATTTACAGCTTTCATTAAAAAATATCAGAGCAATAATACTATAGCACCAAACGAAAATTAGCTATATAAAGATATAGAGGAGCAATGGCGTCCTGAGCAGAGAGGTGAAGTCACACTCCCGCTGTGTGCGTTGTAATCCAAGCTTCCCTTTTATTTTATTTGCATGGATGTGAGTGCCTCCCTTAGAAACTGAAGGCAGTACACCTCAAAATGAACTAAAAGAGAAAGGATCCCTCCCCCAGGAAGGAGAAATATGCAATCATTGTGTGTTCAGAATAACACAATATAAGCAGCGGGTAGAGCACCCTTGTGATTCAATATACACTTGAGAGGAAGAACACTTTCACTTTGGATTATCTCCATTTGCAATCCAATATCCAGCTGGCCTGCTTAAGACCATGCAGTATATTTTTCAGGAAGCCAGGAACATCTTTTTGACCGTTTTGTTTTGGTAAAAAGAGGTGTAATCATAGGGTGTAACTGGAACCAGGACAATTGAAAGGGCTACTGAAAATCTAATACTGGGGGAGAATTTGAGGAAGCATGAAGAGGGATGGCACCCCGCTGGTTAACACAACAATTCAGTCCATCAGCCTTAACAACATAAGGTTGAAGGAAATGTGTTTCTTCCCCTCCATTGTGAAGGTTTTTCATGCGTATGTGTAGATGCTTCTGGACCAGGGGTGTCAAAACTCAATTTCATCGCGGGCCACATTCGCATAAAGGTTGCACTCAAAGGGCCGGTTGTAACTATATAAATATATAATATATATATATATAAAATAATGTATTATATTATATTATTGCCTCTGAATTGGAATATTATTGGAAAGGATAATAACTTAGTAATTAACTACGTCTGAAAGCAGAAGTCCAGGGCAAATAATTGCAAGTCTCTCGGTGCGCATGTCACAAAACGAGATGCATTGTGGGACATGTAGTTTATTGGCAACCTGCTTCTGTAAAGTGGCATGTAACCGTACAATAAACGTATTATATTCTTTGCAAGCTCTTGCGGGGCCACATAAAATGAAGTCGCGGGCCGGATTTGGCCCCCGGGCCTTGAGTTTGAGACCCTTGCTCTGGACTGAACAGCAGAATTTATTTATTTTTTGTATGCCAATGTTAGGAGCAGGGAATGACGTTATTGCTGTCAGCATATGGAGTATTACATGTCTTTTGCACTGTTGTTGTTTCAGTGTTGTAAAGGTTTTTTTTTTTTATTGAAGCCGTGTTGTAAAGTTCAGGGATTATTTTTGTCTCGACTACTATCGAATGGACTACCCAATCCAGTCTCATGGTATTTCGTGTTCACCAACACGATTTTCCCCTTTTTTTCGTGTTGCACAGCACGATTTTAAAAGCAATGTATTTCTATTGGTAGTCACTAAAAGTTCATAAAAACATGTTCTTTACTCAATAGGCAAGGCCAAAATTATTGCTTTTATTTTAAATCGTATAATTTCGGACTTTTGCTGCCGTCTGTGAGGAAAATAAATGGGGCTCAGAGCCTCAGAATACTGGAAATCTGTATTTTTTTAAATCTTTGTTTCCTTTCTAATTTGTTATTCTTTTCAAAATACACACACTGTTATTTTACTCACCAATAACAACACAATTATCCTTGTTTTTTATTATATTGGTTTATTTCCATAATCTCTGGCTTTTTTGGCGTCCGTCAGAAACTGAATTTCAAAATAAAAATAACCGGAAACAGACGTAGCATTTCGAGCGATTACCCAAGATCCTCCAGCTATGGTTTAAGCCTCGCCGATTAGATGTTTTAGCCACAATGCATGTTGGCGATTTGGTGTTTATATGATATGAAATCGGAAAAAACATGTTTAAAAGAATAAAAGAATACTTAATTCCGAGGTGAGTGTCTTGCTTTCTCTTGAAAGTCATTCACGGCATCTGTATACACGGTTCGGCTGGCATTACATTTACAGATCTGCCGTAGTCTCTATTCTATAGAGCCCTGATGAGAAGACCTTTGGGACAAAAACTGGAAAAGTATTAGCAGCCGAAAACTGAGTACTTGAATGTGGATAAAATATATTCCAAACTCAATTGACCTTTCGCAAAGCCACGCCCCCCCTTGGTTACTGTTGCTAGTCCGGACAAGCTGAAGGCCAGACTGCGTTAAACAAGACAAAATGGAGGGTCTCCGGTAACGTCGGAGTCGGCCTAACATTACTCATTTTTGGAGCAATAACGCAGCAATATCCTCCAGGTCCGACAAGGGCTACAATACGTATGTGAGGGGTTTATTATCCACAGTATAAACATTAGAAAAGAGGGAGGCACAACATCATAGAGGCACTTGCATACAGGGTCGCAGTGACAAGAGTGAAAACCACATGAGCTGTATGATTCCAAATTCGACGGAATTTATTATTATTTTTTTGGATAAAGACAATACAATCACAAGAGGCATTAAATGTTTAGTTTGTCTAAGTTAACTACCGTTTCCTTGGGTGGCTTTTCTGCACTCCCACCTTGTTGTTTCTTTGGTGGATCGGGTGGGCCCACTTGTGCAGCAGGATTAGGGGAAGTCGGCAGTAGGCTTTCCATTACAAAATGCTACAAAGATTAAAGCAAAAATATAAATTAATGATTGCCTGTTTGGCTTTCTTGTTTGTACTTTGACCACAGGTAGGACAATAAACGGAGCTCAGCTGTTCATTATTATGGCATCAAGGATATACATGGTCAAAACGGACCCTATAAGCAACACAGGCTTACAGCTGTAGTCGTGTGACTTTAGCTAACGTTAGTTAGTGGGAAATTAGTTAATTAAATTAGTAGTTAATTGTGAATGAATCTTTGCTAGCTGCTAGTACGTTAGCACGTATTTACCTTGGAGCAAACGTATTTGGTGTTTGTTGATATTCGCACATTTCAGCTGGGCATGGGGCCTGCGCATTTCTTTATCCACTGCGGCATCTTTCCTCTCGTGGTTTTGGGTTTAGGAAACGGTAAAATATCACCCCCCCCCCTCTAAGCTTATGGGATATTCTTGTATCCAGATTGTGCAAAGACCATAAGCACAACGCTTCACATTTTCGAATGAATTTGAACGCTGAAGCTTGCGGGACTTCCACAGAGAAAGCCGCGCACGTGATCGAATATGATTGCGGACAACGGGCATTTAGGGGCCGTGGCTTTGCGAAAGGTCAATTAAACAACATCGTTCAATTTTCTTCCCACACAATACGTCTCCTTGCAGATATCAATAGTAAATTTCGGCTGACCTTTTACATTTCATCTAATTCATAAGATAGGTTATATTTACACCAAAACGTGTGCACTTGATATAAAAGGACTTGTAGGTTTTTTAAAGATAATTACTGATTTCTTTGAATATAGAATGAAATACTGAGTCTGAAATAGTATAGCAATATGCGTTGTAAATCATCGCAATTCACTCGCAATTTATCACTATCGTTTAGTGGTTTTGCAAATATGTAACCACTCTTCTGTTTTTGAACCCTTCTGCGTTGAAGTACCTTTTCTCTTTGCCCAAATAATCTCACTAGCGTCTCCTTTTTTCCGATAGTTAGTCTGTTAAGGCTTTACCCGCCTCAATGTCCCGACAGCAACTCCCATTGCACCCCTTGTTGGAACCAGCCTGTTTCGGAGTTCGACAACGGCGGCGGTGGGGCGGGAGCGAGTTTTGACCAGTTTCTGCGGGCGCGCAGAGCTGCTGCTGGGTTCATCTGGGCTTTCGCTGGTTTGAAGAAGGTTCCAGGCTCCGGATGATGTGGATGTCAGGGATGTGACCTTCCGTTTGTTAAATTTTAAGTGTTAGATTGACTGTATTTAGTTTTCTTCTGCGCTGGTTCTTCTGACATGTTTGCAAGTGTATTTCTTTTTTCTATCTCAGGGTTACACGCTGACCAACACACAAGAACAACGCTAAACAAATAAAGTAAACGACGTAACAAATAAACAAATCTAAGCTTTTTTATTGGTTGGTTACTTTCATGAAATGGTGTGACAATGTCCTATTTGAATTTGGGTTAGAAACTGTACATATTCTTCCTGTTTATGTCTGCCTGCTTTATTTTACCTTTAATGCAAAGTGACCTGCCTCCATCGAAATCCGTTGCATTGACCCGAAGACACATTTTTGATTCCTAGGCTTCTCAAATGTATATCAGGATGTTGTTTTGTACTCCAAATATTAAGAAAAAAAATTTCACATTAATAATGGACTGTTACAGAGTCATCATTTTGAGAAAAAGCCTTTAGTATTTCTCTTCTCTGGAATCATCGATCTGATTGATTATTCAGCGAGCAGAATGATCAAAATACTACGGGAGGGAAGAATTTTTGTTTGATTACTGCACTCACGAGAAACACGGCTGTCGTTATGCCTGTTCTGTGACGTAAATTACTCCGATTCTCCGCTTGTAATCATGCCGTTACAAGCTTCACAACCATATTTTCATCTGAATTTGCCCGAAACAAGTTTATATTTCTGGAAAGCGCCAAGACTTGTTTATTTGAAATCAGATGAAAACAAACTGGTAACGGACCCGCCGTTTCTATCTATGACTTACTATGCCTTACATTCATAATTCAGCGGGAGGAGGAGGGGCGGGCGCTGCGGAAGAGCAGAGTGGCCAGTGAGAGGCGGAGCTGTGGTCTTCCCTTTACAAGTTTTTTTAACGAAAATGGCGCACGGTGTAGCTAATGAGATTGAAGTATACAGTATATAACAATAAAAAAATAACAAAATATAAAGCTAGACAGATCGCGTTGTTAGATGCTACTTTAGTAGTAGAGGGGAATTATTGAAACGGGATTTGTACAGTGTTCCGCGCCGCGTGTATACGTGTGTGTTTTGTGGTATTTTTCCCGGGGAAACACTCAAGGAGAACACACCGGCTGTTTTTATGCCTGCAGTGATGTTAATTACTCCATTCTCCGCTTGTAATTATGCCGTTCAAGCTTCAAGTTGTAGGCTATTTATCATCGGAAGTTTCCGAAACAAGGTCTTAATATTCTTGAAAGCCAAGAGACTTCTGCTTATTTTGAAATCAGATAAAACAAACTGTAACGGACCTTGCCGTGTTAATCTAATGAATTGCTACTGTATTACAGCCTTACATTTCATAAATTTCAGCATGAGGAGGGAGGGACGGCGCTGCAGTTAACAGGCAGAGTGGTGACGTGAGAGCTGTCATCTTCCCTTATACAAGTTTCAAACATGCCTGTAGCTAGTGAGATTGAATTATACAATCAAAAATAACAAATATACACAGCTGATCAGATCCGCGTTTTAGATGCGACTTTAGGTAGAGGGGATTATTGTTGAAAACGGGATTTGTACAGTGTTTTCTGCCGGCATCTGCTGCTTGCAGAAATGATGGGGGCAGGGCGGAAAAGTGGGGGCCAATGGCCCCTGGCCCCCGCTTCCGGCGCCCTTGGTAAATAGTATGAGAGGAAATGTGGCAGAAATAATTTTAATGGTGGAGGTATACACAACACTATTGATAGATTTCTTGTAATGGCGCTGCTGAGGAACCTGCTGACCCAAGATTTTCACTCATTTCATACACCGTAGTTGTGTATGATTATATGGTCCAATAACTTTGAAAATCTTGAAAGGATGTTGCAAAATAGCCATGATACAGTCTTTAATTAGACTATTTATATTGAGTAGAGAATAACGAGTAATGAATATACTTTATTACTTGTTTCCATTCATGTCAACTTGACAGCATAAATGTTTAGATCTTCTCAAGGCACCAACTATCAAATATCTCTCTGATGTTGGCACTTGACATCACCTTCCTGAATTTTAGTCAGGTGGTAACTAAAGTCTGATCTTCAAGGGTTGTTTATATTTCACATCATTAACAGAATCTGCACCCTCCCCCCCCCCCCCCTAAGTAACTCAAATAAGTGTCAGTGGAGTAAAAAATACCAGGTTAACCTCTGAATTGTAGTGAGTATAATTAGCAAAGTAACTGAGCTGTCATGTGGGTTATATTTAATGCTGCGCATTATGGACACAAGCGATTTTCACCCATTTTATTAATTATATGTTTTAACATTTGACTAACCACCAATCTGTCATCAGGGCAACTTCTAATTGTGGGAAAAACGAAAACGTTCAGTATGAGACGTTCCCATAGAACATTTTTTGCGAAACACAATAGCACAGCATCAGCGCCGTATAGCTGAGAGTTACGTCATCTCCGTTCACTCCAATGGACCACTTTTTTACAGAATGGCGGAATCGTGGAGCCTCTCAATCGTTCCCGGGAAGTTAGCGCCAAGGGCTAGCAGAGGCTGTAGAGCTGCAGCATAATAGACCGTTCGTGACGGACTTTTAAAGGTTTAAGAAGAAGTTTCTAAATTTATATTGCGGATATTATCAGTACATCTGATTCAAACTTCAACATGTGTATTAAAGGATGTCAGTGGATTATCCCTAAATTAGTAATTTTAGAGATGTATATACAAGACTCACAACAGATAAAGCCTAGCGCATACACGCCATCAAGTAGCCACAAACAAACAACACAGAATAATAGAACAAGCAACTCCACAACACCCCCCTCACATAAAAAACCAACCCCAAACAATAAACAAAACACATATCTCTAATTGTAAAATTCCTTACTTAATGTCTTTCGTCCAACGTTGTTGAATTAGAGAAGAGCTTCTAAACGGATTGTATGCGGGTGGAGAGTTAAAATATTCGTTAATTATAACTTTGGTGCGTGTAAGAGTGAGTGTTTTTAGGCAGGAGCCATATTGATGTCCTTGTGACTCTATGGTTGTTATTAGCGGTATAATGTTGCGCTCAGCTGATTTTTGGATA
>NW_011336803.1:336271-344928 GCF_000735185.1 Notothenia coriiceps | reverse complement strand
TTACATATTATAACCCAATTAATATAATTATAACAGTAGTATACATAAGATTATAAATAATATGTATGTTGAATCATAATTGTAATTGTTCGTTCTGGTAATTAACTTGTCTGTTGCCAGGTTATTTGGGTCAATTTAAAACGGACGTTTATGTTAGGTGCGCCTACCTGTGGCGCGCGTGCGTTCTCATCTGCAAGTGGCTTACACACACGCCAGTGATCGGACATCAGAAAATGTTAAACCAACCAGCCCTTAGTCGCCAGCCCATACACTGCATTACTTGGCAGGTAACAGTTCAGGATCCATGGGACATACTTACCCCCGCGGCCACTGTCCGTACACTAAACGCCCGCTGCCGGCTTTGCGCCGCTCGTCCCGGATGGCGGAAGAGGCCGGCGCGTGTTCTTCGTTGCCCCAAACCACCGCCCAACCCTCGGAAAGTGCCAGAGAACTCAGCAAAAACCGAGCCTTGCCAGTATATTAAAAAGTTACCCACTCGGGGCCCGTACTGGCAGTGTGGAAAAAGTTTTAGAGGTACCTTGTCCATGGGACAAGTTGGTTGCAATTCTTGGTATCCGTACATTTTTCCAGCTTGGGTCCAGACTGGGACCAAAAACTGTGCGGCGGGGCGGGGGGCGCGCGGGCGGCGGCGCGGCGCGGCGCGGCGCGTCCTGGCCACTGACGGTCGGGTCGCGGTGCCGGGGGAATCGGCCTTTTCTTTTCCCGCCACGGTTTTTACGGACACCGCTTTAACGTAAGGGTGTGAGCGGTAAGATTTACTGCTTTCCACATAAGGTTGGGAATCGGTTTGGGGATTTTTAACGATTTTCCGGTTCTGGCCATATTTCCGAATTTCCCGGTTATTCGGGGTTTCTCCGATTCCGGGTTCTTGTTGACGAGGGTAAAATACAGTCCCAGGACCAGAACTGGAGAAAATTAATTTTGAAACCATTAAAGTCAAATCTGTTTCCCCTATTTCAATTTCACTTTGAATACTGTTTAATTCTGTCACGGTTATGTCCCATTTTATATAAAAATGTCCGCCATTGGTTTTAGTTAGTTCTAATGGTGCAGGTTTGAGATGTTTACAAATTGGTCCGCCCTTTGCTGTTAACAACTGGCAACCTGCCTGTTGAGACAGGAGGGTCCAACTATCTCCAACCAAGGGCATAATAGATAATTACATTATTTAAGCCTTTATACCCTAGGCTTTTCTACAACGTCAAGAGACGCTTCACATCATGTCCCTGGCCAATTCCCCATGCTGGGAGGCTGGGCCCAGCTGCCACGGTTTGTTAAAAGTAATTAATAGTATTTCATTTCCAACTAATGTAAAGCTTTACCTTTCTTATACCTTGCTTCGAGTTACGCATACCGAGTTCCCTGTGCTCCTCCAGGTCTGGGGGTCCGGGGATCGTGAGACACCAGGACGGACAGCAGCCGGGGGGCTGGCTTGCGGCTATGAAAGAGGAATGGGGCGGTTCATATTAGAACAAGCAACCAATTGAGCTAACGGGGGCTTCTTAATTACCCTTCATTTAGCGTCGTTCGGAAAAAACATAAGAGAACGTTTGAACAAAGATGAGTCTGTTAAACGGGCAGAATCCCGCGTTTGTGTAGAAGGAGAGTCTGATCTCGTGGGCATAGAGAAGGAGAGCTGCCGGTCCGCGGCTCGGCTTCCCTGTCCTTCCACAGCCTTCTGGTATTACTTCCCAGGTGCCGCATGTTACTTTGGTTCCTACTCGAAGCGCCGATTTTGCTTCACAAAAATCCCTGGGCCCCTGTTGCACACTTTCCCGCCCCGCACCCCGGCCCCTTGGCTCTATACAGAAAGCGGGGCACGAGATGCATTTCTTCAGGAATCGGACAAGGGACCGGAAACTAACATTTTCTAAACGAACAATGCGAAAACACGTCAATTTCGGAATGGTGTCTGCCTTTTTGTAAACTGAATTAAATAATTTGTCCAATAAATCGGCGCGAAACGGTCCCATTGGTCCGTCTACAAGTCCATATTAAAGGATTACTTGTCCGATATTGTATATAACCGCCCGGACGGTTGGGACGTGTAGGGCTTGTTCCTTGTCACATAGATCTGGTGGCATTTGGTATAGGTCGCTCCATTTTGCAATCGAGGTGTCAAAACGAAGATTTCGGCTGGAATATGCATGTGAAAGAAGATTTTGCTCAGTCTGTCCTGTCTTATGCTTTTAGCCATGTTTCGGTCATGATGCATATTCTTGGATTGGCCTTCACACAACTGGTCTTGCATACAACTGTGCTGCTCATGTTTGTACGTTGTAGGGATCTGGGAAGGGTATGAATCAAGCAAAGTTGCACATTAGGACGCTTCATAGATCATTTAAGTTTGCTAAGTGCATCAGTTTGATTTCTCTTTACTTACGATATTTTCAATATAAAATCTTCCCGGTGGATGTGTGGGATTCCCCTAAGGTGGGTAGGCGTGAGCGTGCGCGCGCGCGGGGTGGTGAGGGCGCGGCGGGGTACCATCACTTCTCTCTAATCTCAGATGGCAGCCCTGCGTCCTCATGAGTCATTTGTTCTGAGAACCGGCCCGGTCTGGCTTATTTATGCTGTTTGTTGTGTTAATGGTGTTGAATTGAGTGGCCGGTGTTCCGTCGTCCAGGTATACGCCTGCCATACCATAACCCACCGACCACATGGGGGCACTCGATTTCAGCAACTATTGTACCCTATACCCGTTTTATTACCCAATCCTAACCCTCGACACAGATACTAACTGGTTTTCGCGACCCCCTCTATGTACCCGCCCCCCCTTTAATAAGATAGCTTAAATGAATTTCGTTTCAGAGTTGGCCTTTTATTTGTGGCAGCCTAAGGCACATCCTGTGCAATACTCATACCTGTCTAATCTAGTTCTTGATGTATGCCACAACCTGTGAGTGGATGGATTATCTCGGCAAAGGAGAAGTGCTCACTAGTCACAGATTTTTTCAGATTTGTGCGAATAATATTTGAGCGGAAATGGTTATTTGTGTATGTAGAAAATGTTTTAGTACTTTTGTAGTTCTCTCTATGAAATTTATGGGTGCAAAAACAGAAAAAGTGTTGCGTTTATTATTTTGTTGTTCAGTTGTAGCTGGTTTACCATTCACGAGTGTACCTTACGCTTGACTTAAATGTATAAATCGGTATACTGTATAAACGTAATTGTTGTATATCAATAATTTAAATAACGTAATGTCATGCAACCATGACTGTTTATTTGCTTGATTCCAGTGTTGAATTTAGCGTGCAGTTGGATAAAACGTTATTATGTGATTTTAAGGAGTTCTGAAGGGCTTATTACGCTAAGACTCAGATAAGCTCTAGATTATTATTTATAGTTTGCTGAATAGTTTCATGTTGTCCGCTGTGCTCCTCTGATATCTGCTAAAATGCGATGTGCACGTGTGCAGTTATGGTGGAGCTGTTAGCTAGTCTTTGGGTTACTTCAGCTGAGCTCTGGGAACTTCAGCTCGGGGCGGATGGTCCCGCGCCTCGGCTCCTTTGCCCTTATTCGGAGCAGGCTGGGAGTTAGTGGCGACCCTGCCTCACTAAGGGCTTCTCTGACAACTCTGCAGGCAGAATCCCTATGGTGGACGCCACGGACCCTACGTCCATTTATATAGACAGTTATGAAATAACCCGGCGGCATAATAAGAATTTCGTTGTTGGAATGCTGTATCAGCATTCCAACAACGAATTAGCTGTAATAACACTCAACTGCTGCTATATCCTAATCATGTTGACCTGGATTTTTATTACCATGTGCCTATCCTTGTGAAGTAAAGATCTTTTCTACTTGTTCCTTCCTTCCAAATGTTATGATTAAAAATATAGGTATAGAGCTGACTGTATACGAAAACAACTTGTAATGACTTGTGTACAGGTTGTTTCTGACAGTTAACGGGACTCTTTAATCGGGCAGCTGTCCTTGTGTGATTTTCAGAATTTCTTAGTTGACTATTCTTATAAATACTTTTTTAAATGTTTTTGAAACGTTGTCTATCGCATGTGTATCCCGTATTACTTGGCAAGTCAACGACAATTTCCCAGTTTTCTGCCTTTTTCGAGCCATCAGATGCAAAGAGTAACAAATGTTAATTTGAATCATAGAATACAAACGTCTCTGCTGATAAGTGTCCCATCAGCACTGTGGGTCACCATCCATGCGACGTCAAAGTCTGGTAGCAGCTTGTCGACACATTGGCAAATCAGTCCTACCATGTGTTAAATCCCTTTTGGAATACATCATTATTTGGCGTGGAGATTTGATTGTTCATGCAATTCAACAGCCAACATGTTTCGTCCTGTGTGAGTGCCAAATGAGATGAATTTACTCCTCTTTTCCGTCTGTGTTCCTGTCACGATCCATGTGTGGCTTTCTGACTGACAACCTCTGGACAGGGCGGAATCATTTGTATTAAATTCCCATAAGAGTCTCATGTGCATTTTTAGTCTCATGAATGTGTCATTACCTAGTGTTTGATACCGTTTTTCTTTTATGCAATAGTCCCACTGTACGTTTGTATGTGTATGATCAGCAACATTATTCTGAATGCAGATTAATGATTAACTAGTAGCATTACTAAATGCCTTTATTTATTCAAGTTGTTGGAGTTAATTTTGATCGACGATGATTGAGTAATGTCTTGATAAATGACACCAGCAGGGAGCACAGTTTTTACTGGCAATCTTTTTGATCTTTCTGTTAGAGGGTGCATTTGCTTTTCCTTACAAACCAGATGCGTCTCATTGTTACACAAGGCAGATGTCGAACATCCCTTGTTCTAATTTGACTTCAAATATAGCCTGATCTCATTTATAACAGAATAGTATTGCAGAGTTCTCTTTTATTTTCCTGCATCTGAAGTTTCCGGCTGTTCCTTCAAAGGGATAAAAAGATGCTTGGACGACGGTTTCACTGACTCGATAAATAATGCTATCTTCCCTTATAAATAGGCTTTTTTCCTGACGCCCAACATTTTTGTTATTCGAGACGTCAATTTCTATCTCTAAAGTGAGACTCTAGCATGTTGGTGGTGTTGTATGTTTAAGTCGGTAGTAGGTCGAGCTATTTGTGTAATAAGTATTTATAAATTGATGGTTGGAATGAGGAAGAACAAGCAGCATTTCTGCTTCGATTCGGGACAATGATTTATCGTCCCCTGAAATCCAAGATACCCTTCATTTTCATGCTCACACAAAACACACTCTAAATTGAGAGTTATGCTCAATGAAATTTAATGGTACATATAGCCTCTTTACAACAGGAGGGGCCACATCACACATAATGTTATGTGTGCTTGAATATCCACACTACGCAACCTTGCATGCACACACACACCACCCACCCACCCACACACACGCAGACACAGCACACACACACACACACACCACACACACCACACCACATCACACACTCACCACCAACACACACACACACACACACACACACACACACACACACACACACACACGCTTTAGGGCCTTCATAGAGTCCCTAATTAATGTCTAATTATAGTTTTGTCCTGATGGCAGGAGGAAAAACTCTATCAGTTCCCTAATGGCTTTGGTGCTTTTGTCCTCCTAGCAACCGGCCGCTCTTTTGTATGGACTACATACACTCTGAGGCCACGTGAAAGCTGCCTATGGATCGCTGCTTTGTTATTTATAGAGCGGCATTTCATAATGGCCTTCACAAAATCAAATAAATCAGTTGTAATAAGCTGGTGTCTGCTAGGACAGATGCATAAACTACAAGAGGAAAATGGCCTAATCTCCTGTGGATGCTGGAGGGAAACAAAATACATAATTTACTTTTTTGTTTGTTATCAGGGGTATGTCTCTGGGAAGTTTGTATATCTAATTAATTCACAAGGATTTGTATGTGTCTGTGAACAGGGTTAAACCAACATAGATTTGTAATGGAAGATCGTTGAATTGTATTGAAAATACAATATCATTTATTTGTTATTCTCAAAGATATGTTCTTGTCAAGCTCGTCACAAGTATGTGATCATCTTGATTATTTTGCACTTACAGTAAAGGGGCCCTATTCTGCTTTTATGTTTTCTCTCTCCTCTAGTGTGTTAGGTTGTTCTGTATGTAAATGGTCTGCAAAGGCTAAAATCCCAAAGTTCCCTTCAGAGGGGGTTTCTCCCCCAATCCCCGGATCACAAGCTCAGCAAAATCATTGGATATAAACAATTGTAACTCCAGAAACTATACAGCTGGCAAAAAATAAATAAAGTACAAATAGGCAACCGAGTACCTCTGGCCAGGAAGAATGGGAACACAAAAGTAATGTGGGGCTTCTCTCTGCTGTGCCCTGCATTGTGTTCATATTGGTCCAGGCCTACCCACTGTTCCAAGAGTTATGTTGCACTTCTGTTGTAAAAGTAAAAGTGCCTTCTAAGGCTTCAACAGTTCGAGTTGAATACATCTAGAGGGTGTCTTACATTTGGTTTGGTTAGAAATGTTAATTGAGCATTCCTTGCTTATTTGTGGTTGGGTATACTGATATTTGCATGTCCTGTAGTGAGACAATGACAGTAAACCATAACATCACTACCAGGAGAAATGTATCTGTTTGATTTGCCTAGTTTCAAGTCGATGTTAGCTTCAGATGAACTGAAGATTTTTGCATTATTAATAAAGGCCATAGATATTGTCCCATCATTTTCAGTGTAGTCACATAAATAAGGGCACTATGGAAAAGAGGGATGAGTGCAACACTTCCAATGTACATGCACCATTAGTCCTTCCATCACATAGACTATACATTCCATTATTGTAGTGTAGGAGTAACAACAGTTGTTCTTCTACATGCATTGAGACAGTTTGGAATATAATCATTGATTTCTGATCCTGTCTAAGTGTAGTGTTAAATGAACAATTATGATTCTTCTCTAAAGTGCTGCATCATGTCATTGTGGTATTATTGTTATTTTGTACCCTTTTTAGGACCTTATGGTTAGGTTAGGGTTACAGGTCATTGTATTTGTATGTTTTTTGTGACTGCACACAGTAAGGTTTTAGTGCTGTGCTGTTGAGGGTCTATACACACACAAGTTCCCTAACTCTAACGGATGATGTGTCAAAAAAGTATTTTTTTATAAATTATACATCGACTATCTTAAGATGTTAAAGGTATATGTGTGTATAGATTGTACATATTGAACACTATCACTGTTAATCAACATAAGAGCTAACAATAAACTAATAGCTCAGGCTCAACGCATATGCCTGACTGACCACTGCAGTGTATGAGTTCTTGATGTTAGATTAGCCTTTTCAGCTCGGTAGTTATTTGACACAAACAGATCAATGAACTGTCAATAGCAGGTGGGACAGGCTTCATGTAAGAACAGACTTAAAGACCCAGAAAATATTTGACTTCCATGTCAAGGGTCAGATGATGGGTCAAAGGGGAAGTAAATCCTTCCAATGATGCAGCCATGGATTTTTTCTTGGTTAATTAAAAAAATCCATGACATCACAATTGATTAATTCTCCTATAGGACAACACGACCTGCCTTCAAATGTGTATGAACATATGGTCCAATCATGTTTGAAGAAATCATTAGGAAACTCTAAATAGACCAAAACAATTTAAAACAATATAGCTTATGACAATGTCAGCATTCCTTAAATTGTTTGTACATAAAGCTAATTCATATAATATTTATATCCATTATTGTTAGATAATTTCTCAGCATTTGTTCTGTCACAGTGAAAGCTATATTTTCTTCTGTTCTGTTCTCATATTAAAGGGGAATAGATATTCCTCATATTCAGTCAACACGTTGTACATTGGTTTACAACAAGTGTCATATTGTTAAGGTGGTAGGTCTTTATTTTCAAGTGGGAGAAATTGACAATACTTGCACTGAAGAAAACTGAAGCGTTGACTTTAATTAAATGTATTATGCCATCAGATTTCCCATAACTGTATTAGGTTAGTTGAAAGCAGGGGCGGATCTAGAAAAATATTCATGGGGTGGCAAGAGGGTGGCAGGAGAATTTCAGAGGTGGCATCCCCTGGCAGAAGTATATGCTGATTTAATCGCAGTCATATCAATTAATGTTAACTTGGAAAGCCACAATATTTATTTTAACCCAATAATATTTGGTGACATTATTGTGGCACATCAGTAAAGCCTTAAATATAAATACTATATAAGGTGGCATAATTAATTTAATGAATTTTAACTGAACAATAACTGAATGAGTTTGTCTCACTCTTAGACCAGCAGGGGTACCAAATCTATGCAGACTGCTGCATAAGTACATTAATTAACTGTCTCGTCGATGTTTCTCTGAATGAATATGATACTATTAACAATCATATTATTCCTATCAGCTGTCAATCACTGTTATGATTCACATATTCAGTGTTATTATTAAATAAACTATATTTTTTGGAGGAGTTAATGATGAATGTTCCTCAAGATGCTTGCTCACCCTCCTTCAAATTTGAAAGACAAGTAATTACTATCATATATCAAAAGAATCAAAGGAACAGTTCAGCGCCCCACAACTTCATTGCAAACAGTTACAACCTTGACTTTACATCAGAAAGAACAAACATTAAAGGTGACTAACTGCATCAGTTAGGGTTAAACGTGTAT
>NW_011336803.1:329568-336240 GCF_000735185.1 Notothenia coriiceps | reverse complement strand
TACTATTGCTAGTTTTTAAATCATTACATGGTTTAGGACCAAAGTATATTGTTGAACTCCTACATAATTACGAGCCATCAAGGTGTCTCAGGTCTTCTGGGACGGGTCTGCTATCGGTTCCGAGAGTAAAAACAAAACATGGAGAGGCAGCATTTAGCTATTATGCCCCGACAATCTGGAACAAACTACCCAAAATCATGCACGTCCGCAGAAACGCTTACTATTTTTAAATCGAGACTAAAAACATATCTCTTTGGCTGCTTTTAATTGAGATACTCATATTCACACTACAGTATGCCTATGCCTTTTAAACATGTGTTGTATACCTTTGGTGTTTATTTAAATTATTTTATTATATTTGCTTTCTAATGCCTGTTGTAAAATGCCATTATATATGTGTTTTTACTGTATGTATTCCTAAAAAGTATTTTAATTTGTTTTGTAAAGCACTTTGAATTGTCGCGTACAGAAAAGTGCTATATAAATAAACTTGCCTTGCAGCCAAACTTGACAGTCTCTTCTCTGTCATTGTAGACCGCAAATACCTCATTCCTTCCGTCTACTTGGATCCGAAATGCTTCTCGTTTCGCGCTGTCCCCCCGTTCAAATGAAATCGCCGCCAATCATATTTCCAGGCTCGCGCCAGGGCCGGGGGAGGGGTTACAAGGCTCGTGCGGCATTCACTTGCACTCGGACATTAGAGATTTTCTCTCATAAATGTCCGATGAGCCACAACTTTTCTTTCAAAACAAATCTGCCAACTGGGGTGGCAGCTGGGGTGGCAAGGCATTTGTCTGAGGTGGCAGCTGCCACCCCGTGCCACCCCGTAGAACCACCACTGGTTGAAAGCAATAATATCAAGTTTAAATAAAAGATTAGGTTCAACTTAATAATATTGCTTTCAACTAACCTAATACAGATGCGAAATCTGTTGAAATATAGCACATTCAAATCAAGTCAACGTTTCAGGTTTTTCTGTTTACTCTGAAACACTTTGGATTCCCTACAAAGTCATATATTTGACCAGTCAATCAAATAAAGCCTAACCTCTGTCCTTCCCCCTATTATTTCACTTTTTTAGTATGCAATGAATATTTTTTTATTAAATGTATTTAATTCCTGAGCCCAATTTGTTCTGTTTCAGTGGCAACAGACATTCTTCAGGTGTGGCTACTTTAGAGCTGCCAGTCCACCATGTGTTATCCCTGGTTTACAGAGTGTGATGCCTTTGTGAGTTGTGGTTTGGACAGCAGCTCTGTGATATGGGTGTGTGTGTGTGTGTGTGTGTGTGTGTGTGTGTGTGTGTGTGTGTGTGTGTGTGTGTGTGTGTGTGTGTGTGTGTGTGTGTGGGGGTGGTGGGTGGTCAGACACAGTGACGTCCGAGACAGATCTTTCTCTCAGCCATGCTGGAGACAGAGGAGCTGCTCCTGCGTCTCGGGGGAAGCTTCTAGTGTGTCTCTGAACGTGGTGGCGGCACGTTGGGTAACCAGATCACTACACACACAGCGCTAAAAAGCTAACTGTCTGGACTCAAAAAGCATCTGTGGTCAATACTTTCTCTCTTCCCTTTCTCGCACTTCCTTATCTCTGTTTCCAGCTTTAGGAGAGCATTAGGGTGGCTGCTGCTCCCCACACATCAGGAGAGGAGCAGAACGGAAAGGGAAAAGTAAGAATTAGGGGAGATTCCTGTTCTTATCAGTATGACAATTTGAGGTTCCCCTCCATACACACCTTGAGATGGACATGACCCCTAAACATTCACATGCTTCATGTACAATCTTCATTAGATTCAGCTTGATATTTTGAGATAATTTATAGAAACATTTTATGAGTGATTTGCATCATTGAGTTTTAAAACCAAAACTATGTCAAAAAGACAAGTCTGCAACTGAAACGTTGTCTTATTAGGTTAGTTGAAAGCAATACCTTTTGAATGGTCGCTGTTTCTTGATAATTCAGTATGGGCATAGATTTGTCTCATAATAACTTGTGTGAACATAAAAATAATTTGTGTGTAAATATGTGATTTGTAAATGTAAAACACCATCCACAAATGCATTTAAAAGATTTGC
This sequence comes from Notothenia coriiceps, assembly GCF_000735185.1. Classification (NCBI taxonomy): domain Eukaryota; kingdom Metazoa; phylum Chordata; class Actinopteri; order Perciformes; family Nototheniidae; genus Notothenia; species Notothenia coriiceps. The sequence goes on along the minus strand of NW_011336803.1, from coordinate 334,168 downwards.
AAACTCATAAATAAATTTGCAAATGTAAAATAAAGTACTGTGAATATCACTTCAACATTGACAACTTTCGATCAGGCATTTGTGAATCCATTTTGTATTTGTCAACCAAAAATGCGCTTGTGGGTCTCACATTTCTGCTTGCGGGTCTCAAATCTCTGCTCGTGGATCGTCTTTTTACACACACTGAGTTTTGAGACAAACTTTCCGCCGGTCTCGGCAAAAATCTACTCGTGTCACTCGTTATTTTCGGAAACCACGTGATGGCCTGCTGATGACGACATTTCCGCATGATTTCAAAGTAAGAGCATGATGGTTTGTTTAATGCGCTGTTTTTTTAATGAACAGCGGAAGGTTAGATGCATTCTTTATCACCATCATCATCATGTTATAGTGATACAGTTTGTTTGTGTTAGTTTATTGGTTCAACAGAGCATATATTGAGCACATTCGTATGCATTGATGTTGAAGTATAGGCTACTCAGGTTACGCCACTTTCGGGTCCCGGGGAGCTACAGCATCGAAGCAGCCCCAGAGATAACTCTTTCTTCATTGTTTTTTGTGTATTCAGTCAAGCGGGTCAAAGTTACAAAGCACTTCACATCTTATTAATCGGCCTAGTTTTACCTTACCAGTGCTAATCTGTAGAAAAGCACCGTATTTAGGTTAGCCTTCACAGTAAGGCTACATTAAATGTTATAATATTCATCGTGTGACACGAGTAGATTTTAGCCGAGACCGGCGGAAAGTTTGTCTCAAAACTCAACAAGCAGAGATTTGAGATCCAGAAGCAGAGAATTGAGATCCACGAGCAGAGATTTGAGATCCACGAGCAGAGATTTGAGATCCGCAAGCGCATTTTTGGTTGACAAATACAAAATGGATTCAGAAATGCCTGATCGAAAGTTGTTATATGACTAGGATCTTTTACTTGAGGAAGAAAGAGAAGAAAATATATATACAATACAAATAACACATACTTTCACGAACCCAAAACACTATTAAGATAGTCCCCATTATGATATATATATATATGTATCCTCAAGAGAATACTATACGATGTGTAGTAACAAACAATCATAGGAGTGACAAGACACATTATTGTTATAAATCAGCAAACCACTCCATATGTGTAGTACATAAAGAGTTCAATAGATAAATACACCTTTATACTGCTCGAGTGTTTACAGAGGCTTGTCATTTTATACAATCATTGATCGAAAGTCAGATATGATTTGAGGCACATTGTTACAACAATGTATACTGAGTCTACACACTCGTCTTGGTGGAATACCGTCCTAAGAGACTTATACATTAAACTTGCGAAACACTTAACTAACACCTAAAACATAGGTCAAAAGTGAAAATACATAGAAACACTGCACTTATTGAGAAAAAAAAAATAAAGTCTAAAGCGCTTATGAAACCTTACCCACACTCCTGTCTTGTCGCCGAACAATCACAATTCCTCACAAGACCTATTGACTTCAAGGGTTAGACATTATAAGTAAACCATCTATCATATTTATGTCAAGCGTACCCTAATACCAGATGCAAACGTGGTGTACACCACAAACGTGACGTTTGTATATCTCCAAGCTAAACAATCAACACACCTTCGTGACCGAACTAATGACAATCAGTAAGGAATCAATAGGTGAACAAAGTAACAACATACCTACGGATGATACCAAGTATCTACAAATTACAGTTCTATAACACTACTTCAGCAACGCGAAACTACAACTGACTTACGTGATAAAAAATCAATAACGAAATGTCTCTTTTTCTATTTACGTGCAACTTAACAGCTCATATTATCTTAACAGTGGACATTACTGACAGATAAGAGTCTTTCACGGACTTGATTTATCCATCCAAATATTCCTGGGAGAATCTGATATCTTCTATATCACTATCGAATAATAAATTCAATAATTAACGGCATCTTTGAGGTATCACAAACGGACTTGTTGTACCCATTTTACTACTGAATATGTAGACAGAAGTCTATTCCGGCGGTCATTCTGGCCATGATATATCATTATATAAAGATAAGTTAGTAAAAGCCGGAAAGCCGTAAGCAAGCCGATCTGACAAGGATAAAAGGCCATAGCCAAAACCGTTTTTCAAAGGGTAAGCCACGTCGGGTGATGAAAATGGAAGATTTCTAACGTAAAATGTGAATTACAACGATTCACTAATTAAACCACGCACATGTTTTACAGAGTTCAATATTACACGCGTTTACTAAAGTCAACGAGCGGTAATAAACAAGAAATAAATTTAGACAAAACTTAGTATAGGATATAGAATTATTAAAAGGTACGTAGACAACTCGCTCACTAGGTGTGATCTCGATTGAAGGCCCAACACATAAGTAGATGTATTTTTATGGAGTAGTGATCGTGATCATGATGCACCAGATTTATGTTTACAATAACAAATTAAATGTATAACACTAGATCTTTTACTACTACACGAAGGAATAAATGTTTCTGTCACACCCTATATTATTACAATAATCCGTCTCGTATTACGACGTCCCCGATCATTCATAAGTACAGCAAAACACTTAGGTGAGTGTAGGTAAATAGAGTAGTCTTTTGTAAATAACGCTATCCTGTATACAAAGAATCCACTCGACTTGGTACTCTCGACTTATCGACTGATTCAACATATGAATATGAACTAAACTTATAAGATGTATAGAAAAGTATTTAAATGTATTAGTTGGATATGTGAGTGATCCATCTAACCAAACAATATATAGACGTTACAGTTGACACTTAGAAAGTTCAATATACATTAGTAGCACTCAAGTACCATTTTTACGTTTGTATAAACAAATACAGAGAAAACATATATTTGTCTATATAGCATCAACACACTATAAAATCTCTCTCACACTATACTTCACCACCATCTACGCGAGGCTTTCTCGAAGTTAGACATCAATAAGCGATTACACTACTATCAACAGCCACACAACACACACACACACACACATACAACAGCAAGGATGTCCACTTCACTCCTACGCTTCAAAATACTTCGTGGGTCTTCGGCAACATCTATTTGCGCGCACCAGGGTGTTCTAGTCGCGACATAACCAAACACAGTCTCTCGCTCGGTCGAGCTACGGCTCTTACTTTTCGCACGCATGCACACATCACGTCCAAGCAACTCACTTAGTCTGGTTGATTTCAGTTATCAAAGGGGCCTATATCATTTTTGCTTGACACCTTCGTTTGGAAACAACAACACACTCACGCGCACGTTATAGTGAGAACTAGCCCAGCGCGCGCGACACATTCGGGCATATTTCGTATCGCTTGGCTACACGCCACGCTCCACGACGACGATGCACTAGAGCTATTTCGCAGCTTACATCGTCTAATGCCTTTGACCGAAGATACAGCAAGGTACACCTACACCTCATGAGGCGAGAGTGGGAGGGAGGAGCGAGAACACATCTCTACGTTTCTGTCACTTCCATGATCTACAGCCTACGACACACATCTCGAGGACCAGCCTTGCGCTTGATGTCTTAAAAACGTTAATCTAGCCTCTACAGACTCTTCTCTCGCACGCTTGACCTGGACACATTAACGAAGCGCGCTCGACTTTCGCGACGACGCCAGCCAGCGCGCTGTCCCACACCGTCTAACACGGTCCTAGACCGACACAAACCACAAATAAGCCTTCTCGTAGCCTGCTCCGTTACTTGGACCAATTGACTGCACCGATTCATAGCATTTTATAGCCCATTGGCACACCACTTACCCCATAGAGGCAGACAGGGCGAAACCGACAAACTAACGTCTTAAATCGTTCCCGCACACCTATTCGTTTGTACACATTACAGTAGTTTGTAGGGGGGGGTGTATATAAAGAAGAGTATGGAATGCCCGTTCAGCTGTTGAATATCAAGTAATCTACTCGGAAGATCGTTTGACGTTCTACACCAACAATATCGAATCCACGGTCGTCAACAATTTGGCCATTTCTTTACAATATGGGTCTCTACACACAATTAGTACTCTACAAAAAGTCTAGTTGCTTCTCACCTCCCCTTTCGTACCACACATCCGCTCAAGCTTAGTACCAACACCAAGCGCCTGTGTTCTCCTCCTCGACGGCCTAGGATGAGTTGACTCTGCAACCGCCTCGCCTTAAACAGTGATAATATGTAGTACCTGTAATACCACTCCACTCTCAACAAGCAACAGGTCGTGCTATCACATGCTGTTAAAGTACTCCGTCTTACCCAAAACCCTCTCCAATTATCGTTGGTGTGAAAGTAGCTGATCGGATATTTCTAATACGCAGGTCTCGCCTCGTGCGAACATCAGTCCTAAAAGGGAGTAATTACACTAGAACCACACGGGTGTGACATTCTCGTCACGTATCACCCACGGAGTCTCCGAGGATAGTCCGGTAATGATAACACTAAAACATTCTACATTATGTGCGTCAGTGTTACCTAAAGGGGTTCTAAACGTTGGGAGCCCTATTAACCCTTTTACATTTACCTAGACGTTTATGCGACTCTAATAGACTAATAGGTGTTTATTTCTTTGCTTTAGACACTTATAGAGAA
>NW_011336803.1:318139-329523 GCF_000735185.1 Notothenia coriiceps | reverse complement strand
AGCCGTGAACACATCTACGGGACAGTTTTTAGATTTCTTCAAATGCCGTTGCCATGGCAACACAATGCTCGCCATGAAACATGGCTTTCTCATAATTTCAGTGAAACTGCTCCAAACGCCCCAAAACTTCACAGGTTTGGTAACGATGCAGCCATCAGCGCGTATTCTGGGGTGTCATCAAATGCCGTTGCCATGGCGACAGATCATTCACCATCAAGTTAGTTCAGAAGTTTGCAGTTCAAATATTCTGCTGCTTTTCCAAGCCTTTTTACTTTCTTTTCTTCTCTCATCACACATTCAAGCCAAGTTCATGTATAATTTCAATCTAAATTCTTCACTTTCTTCTTACACATTACATTTCAGCATAGCAGTTTAGCGTCAGCTTTTCCGCATAAAGCATTCCCACTTGCAATTTCTTCAGGAATTGCATTCTCTAGTTTTAACTGATTTTATACATATTAATTATACTCTTATACAAGATGTATGTAGATAGTATAAGAAATGTGCAGAATATGACAGTTTAATGGTGGAGGTATACACATATTGATAGATGTCTTGTAATGCACTGTTGAGGAACCTGCGACCCATGTTTTTCATTCATTGCATAACTACACCGTAGTTGTGTATATGATATGTCAATAAACCTTATAAAATCTTGAAATCTTGAAAGGGATGTGCAAAATAGCCATTATATACACTAAAGTCTTTAATTAACTATTAGTAGAGAATAATGAGCAATGAATATATAAATATACTTCATAGGGATCTGCAGATAAATGTTTAGTTTTTTCAAGCACCCACTATCAAATATCTCTCCTGATTGTTGGCACTTGACAATCACCTTCCCTAGTAGTAGTTCAAGTCCAGTTTTGGATAGTCTGCCGTGGTTTCATTCCATTTCATAGAGCTGTTTGACGCACGGCATAACCTTGGCACACTGCCACTCCAACATCCAATCACAGAGCTTGAAGATTAATCACAGGGATTGTCAAGCAAAGGGACTGTAGTCCCAAACGATAGCTGAGGATTATGGATAGTGAAGTGTCTTCGGCCATCCTAAACTCCAAAAAAACTATTTGTTTCTCTGAATCGAAGGTTAAAAACATAAACGCATTGTACACCATTTAAACCAATCAATTTTGTGTAATTAGCAAGGATAAACTGATGTTTTTTAGTGGATGAGTAGTGCAGATATCACTGTAAAATCATTTGACAGTGAGGGGAATATATCCGGTTTTATTATGAAAACTTCGAGACCGGAAATACTGTTTTCACCACGTGAGGGTTGACGCCAACTTTACATTGACTCTGCCTTCAATATAAATGAATAGGGGAAAGACGTAGTGTATACACGTTCTCCTGGCGAGACCTCAAATCATCTTCTTAATATCTATCAAACTATAGATCCTACACATCCACTTGACCTGGATTCTAAAAGTACAATATACACTTCTCGCTAGAAATTAAATCAAAAAGCATTTTAATGGCCAAACTATTCTACAATTTAGGATTTTCCAGAGAGGGTTATTTGTGAATATACGACCCTCCGGAGCGTTTGCAATCGACGGGAGCATCAGCCCATATGCCGCAAATTATTGTTTTTTACACGACCACTAGAGGTACTAAACTTTAAAACTTTAACTTTAAAACTTCACTATAGGTCGACTGAACAATCAACTTATTTGGTCGTTTTTTGAAGGAGGACAGGATGGGAAATCCCTGACATCACCTTCTAAGTTCCATGTTCCTCTTTTTTACTTCTTCCTAAAATTCTGACCAACAATGATGAAGGCACTTACATTTGTCTTGTGTACTCCGCAGGGCAGATGTGTTGTACTTTTCAGACTTGTATAATGTATGGGAGTTGTTGAGGTCAGACGCCTGCAGGAAGAGGAACATTTAATCAGAAAGTCATTGTCACTCATTTAGCTCAAGATCAGTCCCAAGTGTTTGATGGTAGTCTTCAGCCAGTTGTCTGCTATCAAACATGAGGCCAAGGATAGAGTACTCAAGCTCTTCAAAGTGACCTGAGTGTTTGACCCAGATCCCCTGACAATACAGGGGACATGCAGCCTAATTGAATATACAGCTAATGAGGGAAATTGTGGGCCCAGAAATCAAACGCAGGTGCTCTCTTGGATCTTCTTTATAGAAATGCCCTGCTCTTATACATTAAAAGACATCTTGAGCAAAAGGAAAAAAAAGAAGACGCATAAGAAGGCTGAGTGTTCGGGACACAAGTCTATTCAAGCAGCTTGTCAGTGATATATCCTCCTCACAGCGGCTTTGTTTCCTCTGTGCTGGTTCTTAGGCAGCACAGACTGAATATCAATCGGCTGCCCATGAGACTTCAGGGCTGAATATCAATTAGCTGGCTCGTCAATTACCCAGCCCTTTGACATCAATTGTACATATATCTGCAGGAAACGCATTGCATTATTATTATTCTCATTTTATGGAAAAGCATACATTGGGTTGAAAATAAAGCACTGCTTCTCAAGGGTGCAAACACAAGCTTATATTACTGTATCAAATCCTATAATAAAAAACTCTCATAAACTAAGTCAATTGAGGTTAAAATGTTATTCTTGAAAACAGGAGTTGACAGTTGTCTATGTGATTTTATAGGAAGTCCCTAAGCAGCTGTTTAATGAGGATTTCTTTTGTATAGACTCCGTGCTCATACTCTACATTTTTATATTAATATGAGTATATTATTATGTTAAATGTGTGTTAGAGACCATGGGATGAGGTTGAAAGCTCTTTAAAAAGCTTTTGTGTACCTTCTTTACTGTGATAAATACATACATGTTAAGCATACACACCTGAAGAACTACGTTACACACACACAGGTTAGTCTGTGTACCGCTGCACTGCTGCTGGTTTAAACACAGACAGTCATGATGCTAGTGCCGTGCAGCCGATCATCTTCACTTTGTCGCCCAGCACCGCACCATACAGGTGAAAAAAGACAACACAACACATGTCTGTATCTCTTTCTCTATGAGGGTTAGGATAACAATCAAAGTTAAGACTGGCCGGCTGGTTGTGGTATTTCAAAACTCAAATGATGTGACAGATGTGTTTTAGAGGTCAATACAAATGTAAATGAATAAAGCTGTGATTATGGAAAAAAGTATTTTTGCCCACCAAATAAGTATGACTCGAAACTGTTGGACATTACATTCACTAATAACTTTAACAAATAACCTTACCTTCAATCCTATTTAGAGCCATAATTAAATTATTTTTGTTTAACATCGCTTATTTCATAAGACTTGTGAACAGAGGTAGAATCATGTTTTGTACCGGCACCACAAAGAACCAAATAGCGTTGGATCATTTTGCCCATCCCAACTGATGTTAAGACTGACATGAATCCTTTAACTGAAGTCACCAATATGATCAACGGGGTTGTTGTAAACTGGAAATGCGTATTTTAGAATAAAAACACCCACTTGCATCGCTCTTGTAATGGACTACTGCAAATCTACAAACTAAATCCTGCTAGATTTACATTTTAGTTTAATATTTCAATGCTATAAATTAGTTACTGCTTAAATCATTGTTTGTATACATGTTATGGTTACGTTTGACATTTCCTTGCTAGGTTGCCGATTTAATTTATATATATATTTATTATTATTTATTTATTTATTGCAGCGAGCATTTGCGTCAACTAATATTCTCCAGCTACTTTTGCTAGTGTCCTATGATGTTATTTTACAGGTTATTTACACTTGTACAAAGATTACACTTCTTATTGAAATACTTTTGAATTGAAAACACATTGCATCAGCAGTCATTCTATAACAGAGCACAAATATCAGTTTGGCTGCTATTGGCCATTTTTGCAAAATGCTTTTTTAATCCCAACACACTGTAGTTACGGCCACAAACCTTTAGCATCCTCTGTTTCAGTATCATTCAGGCAGTTAGGCTACAGCAGAGGGCAGTCTTATGCTAACTTCCCCCTGCAGCTGCTTCACCTGCTGATAATCATTTCAGCCTGACTGAAATAACAGGTCCTTCTCTTTTGTCTTAAGAACAACAGTTCATTAGACCTTTTTGTGGTGTTACCTGAAGAACTCTCACAGAAATAAGTCATTTTTGTAATTTGGTGGGTTATAAAGATTTGAGAAGGTTTTATGAAAAAAAGGTTTTGTTGGATATAAATGATGGGACACTACTATTACTCAAAAATCTGATGTATTTAATTTAGCTGCACATGTTTAATGCTTTAAATGCAATACATACTAACAGCACTCAATGCATGGTGTCAAATAATGTAATACATTATTTGTGATTATATGATAAATATTTGTATTTACCTTGACATTGCTTTCTGTTTAGATAAAAAGGAGATCTAGACATTGACATGGCCATGCTGTAAACATAAAAACAAATGTAAAATGACAAGGGAATTTGGGTTTTTGATTATATAATGTGACAATTGTTGAGATAAAGTCTGCTAGTTTCATTTCATTTTATTTCCATCTTTATTTCGGACAGATTATATATATATATATATATATATATATATATATAATAAATGTGAAAAACAGAATACCGTATTGTTAGAATATACAGTATTTATCAATATTCATAATATTTATATATTCAACAAAAATATTCATAATAATAATAATAAATCATATGTGTCCGAAAGGGAGCAGGAGGAAGCAAATGCTTATTAATTCCCACCCCTTACTTACTGCTAATAAATGATTATCCTTTAAATCATTTCTGCAAGTTATTCCTACTCACATCTTTACATTTATACATACATTTACAATAATTTCTCAACTTGAGTTGAAGTTGCTCTCATTCCAGTGAACCTGCAGCTTGCCAGCCGTATCAGTCCTGCAGCATACAGCTCGCTATCAGGTGGATACGATAGAGCAATCACTGCTACCATGGCACAGTAGAAAATATTTTGCTAATATGATGATAATATTGCTATGATTAAAAGAAAATGGCCTTGAGAATGGAATTTTTTAAAAGTCTGTAGCACATATTCATCAGTGTGTTGAGACTAAATGAATGAGGTTCATGAGGGAAGAGCTGAGGACACAATAACACAAGAGCTGATTTTGTTCAAGGAATTTTTGTACATATTTGTACAGAAAGAAAACAGCCCAAAAAAGATAGAAAACAAATATAGTATTCTTAAAGCTGAAAAGCTTTATCTAGCTTTATTTAGCCTTTATCAAGACATGGTGGAAACCAAAAGCAGAGTTTTTTTAGGAAGAGTGAATATTAGTAATCTATAGTGGGGTCATTTGGTTATGAAAATCGAAATAGTGTCAATCACAATAACAATCTGTTATTAATTATTGTTAATCACAAGTTTAAATAACAGTTTTTATGTGTATTTTGGAGGGAGATAAAACAAAATCACATGTCATGTTGTAATAAAGAAATGCATGACAAACTGGTAAGATAAATCAGAGGGTATTTTATTATAGGAGAATGCTGCAGCTATCATTTTGTGAGCACTATCTGTTCCTACAGTGATCCTGCTCACTAATATCCAGAGGTCTCCATTCAGTGCCCCACATGTACAGTAGCTTTTGCACATTTCTCTGCTTTTTTGCCTTTTAACTGCCATGCAAATAATGGTAAAAATGGTTTTGGCATAATTGGACTAAGTTGGGGCCAAACGACCATGAGAACTTTGAGACATTTGAATTTGAGCAGTTTACCAATGTCTTGATCTGAAGGATTTTTCTTCTTGTGAGTTGGACTGATCATAATATTGTAAAGTTAACTATAAACATAGATCCCAGCCATCACATATTGTTTGAAAGAGAAGTTATACAACTTTAAATCAATCTACATTTTACATGGGTTTGCTGCAGTTCCTTGGGAATTGGTGTATCTTGATGATCATTTGAATAAAATAAATTGTTGGAAACAAAAGTGAGTAACACTTACTAACTCTTTGAAAGATAACAATTCAACTCCATATACATCAGCCAATGAGCCACAGCTCATGGGGTTCCCCAGGGTGCTGTGCTTGGTCCCCTTTTTTTTCATACGACAATAAACTACTACTCCAATAAAACTTGGTGAATAAAACTGTCAAGATAGTTTACGTTTGGGGTTTAGATTTTTGAATGGAAGCAGTTTGATACTGAAACAATACAAACATATTTGTAAATTCGACATAATTGTGACATACTTATACTGATGAAATATTCTACACTTTTTAATATGAATAGTAGGCATAAAACAAAATCAACATACAAATAAAGGATAGAGTATTATGATGCATAACAACTCATATAGTAATGTATATGGAGATTAAAAGTGAAAGATGTTGTCTCTAGTCTTCCATTATATACAAATCAGGATTACATTAGAGACAAATCGATACACTCAGATTGCCTCTATACTAGAAAAACTCAACTATTGTCACCCTTATCAGAGAGTCATTTCAAACGTTGCTAATTCGCACAATACCAACATACAACTAAGTACATTTTACTTCTTCAATCCTTTTTAAGAGAAAGAGGGTCAGGGTCTTAAGATTCAACTAGAGAATGCAATTCCTGAAGAAATTGCTAGTGGGAATGCGTTATGCTGAAAAGCTGACGCTGAATTGCTATGCTGAAATGTAATGTGTAAGAAGAAAGTGAAGAATTTAGATTGAAATGATACATGAACACTGGGCGCTTGAATGTGTGATGAGAGAAGAAAAGAAAGTAAAAAGGCTTGGAAAAGCAGCAGAATATTTGAACTGCAAACCTTTGAACTAACTTGATGGCGAATGATCTGTCGCCATGCCAACGGCATTTGATGACATCCCATAATACGCTTAGATGCGTTGATGGCTGCACCGTTACCAAACCTGTGAAGTTTTGGGCCGTTTGGAGCATTTTCACTGAAGTTATGAGAAAACCGCCACCGTTTTATGGCGAGGAATGCGTTTTCATGGAAACGGCATATGGTGAGATGTCAGATTTGACGTAGAGCTGTTGAGGCATGGAGAGGTGATATACAGGTGAAGATTGTGGGACGACCGGACCGTGTCCATTGGAGCTACAGCAACATCGTGTTTTATGGAGAGGGATGCGCTTTTCCATAGGCAACAGCCTATGGTGAGATCTTCATATTATGCGTTAAAAGCCTGTTGAGCTAGGTATCGGTGATTACAAGCGAAGTGTTGGGGGACGAACGGACCGCTGTCCATTGGGCAGTTACAGGCCGGAATCATGTTTGTATGGCGACGGATGCGTTTTCCATTGGAAAACGGCATATGATGAAGCCCCATAATGACGTAGAGAGCTGCGTGCTTAACCATTTATCTCTGAAGTCTGCTGCTCTGAGCCCACTGTCAGTTGGGAGTTGTGACATCATCGTGTTTCCATGGCACAGGTGTTTATATTTTAGCAAATGACTGGTGCTCAGAGATGTAAATTGTTTCCATTGGGGATGCATGTGGGAAGAGGGAGGCTATTTTCATTTGTTCGAATGATGAGAGATTACCTCTTAATGTGAACGTTTTGCTTTGAAGAACAGAGATATTCGGGTGAATTTCAAAGCCGCTTGAGCCATGTCAAGCCTTGGAGCATCTGAAATGTGTGGCTTTTTGTTTTCTTTCCGCGTTAATTAATGGGGCCTTTTTGCACAGTTATACTAAATATGAGGCTGAAGCTATGACATGATTCTTTAACGGAAGATGGCTGAGTTTTGTCATTCATGCCCTGCAGAGCATTTGTTTAATTATTTTTGCCTTAATCGTTTTTTTTTATTTTCAAGCTCACGAGATGTTTTTCTACGTTTTGTCCATGGCAAATCTATGTCGCGAATGATCTGAATCTCCTACATCGAGGAGCATGGGGTTGAACTGTACACCTATCGCGTGCACTTTGCTCTGAATGCAGTCCAAACGCTCGGCCTGCACTCCCTCGCTGCGAGGGGGCCCAAGTTCCCCTCTCAGCAAAAACATGTGTGCGTTTGCTTGGATCCTGGCCTCCAAAATGGTGCGAATGAGCTCCCCATTGACGATTACTTTAACAAGAGAACTGCTAACACTGACCTTTTATACTAAAAAGGAGCTGGCTGTATGGGTCTATAGCTCAGTTTGGTAGCGACGTTGAAATGTTTTTGCTCTTGCAACCTGATGTATATATGATTCTGTGTCAGGTCTTCTGGTCGAATGTACTTTATTGTAGTTCGTTTGGATAAAGCGAATGAATGTCAGAAGATTGTGTCGGGTAAAAAAAAAAAAAAAAAAATGATGTTACATTTTAAAGTCGTGGAATGGAGGTTTTGAAGTGATGTAAGTTATGGGAGGAGCAGTTAGCCGTTTGAAGCTCACATGAAGATTGTTCAAGTCTGAAGGTTTCTCAATTGACTGTCCATGTTAAAAACTGTGAATTGAATGCTTCTGTTATGGCTTAGCTGAGAGGGCTGAGCTACTCTCCAGCCAGGCGGGTTGGGCTACCATTCCTTACTAAAATCTCCGTAATTCTAATAATCGGACCCACCTAAAAACTGCATGGTATTGCACTTCTAAAGCCCCACAACATCCATTATGCCACAGAACATTAAAAAAAACAAAAAAGGCGGAAAACATCAACAGAAGACCGGAGACAATGTGAGGACGCCATGACCACGCTACTAAGGCGACAACTCAGCTAGCAAGCGAGCTGCAAGGGTAGCTCAGAAGCTAACGGCTACCACGTGAACGAACACTCCTGACAATGCCTTTCCTTCAAGCCCCATTAAATGCGCCTGAGACGAGTTTTTCATCTAACTGGACGGGCTACTTGCAGCCATCAACAGCTTTTAAAAGTGAGCTGACCAGTTGTCAGAGAGAGAAATATCCGAGACGGGAGGATGCGAATATCAAATCGCCCGAAGATGACGTCGTCCTCACTGCAGAGGATGTAGCCGTGAGGGCTTAGTTGAAGAATCAAGTTGCCCCAAGCTTTACCTCGCAAAGCTGGACAGCTCTGTAGAATCAGCGAGCCAGAATATCCAATTTCCGACTTGGTGCTAATTTACCATGAAGTCGCAGGTAAAGGGAAAGAGATATTTGCGCATTCCTGGAATTCCTGCTCCCTGAAGACTTGAGGATTTAGCGCCGCCGCCTCTCATGTTAATTTCTTGAGCGAGGGGCCCATCGGGGGTCCTCTATGCGCTCTAAACTGCTGGTGGCGCGCCGGCCTAGACCATTCCTGATCATGATAGTTCCTTGTATTACAAGGGATAAGTCCTCGTTCAGACTGCTGCAAGACAAATGGCGGGTAAGAATTCTCTACAACGATCGCCTAGGTAGTGATTGCTGTTCCCGGAGCGTGTCTGCAGAGCGGTGCGATAAATACAACGGAGGAGATTCGATAGTTTTTTCCCGGCGCCGACTTGAGGCTACACACGGCGGGCCCTGGGGTCTTGCTTACTTTTTTTGACAACCCCTCGGCACGCGAGAACTTCGATCAAGGACATATCGGAAGAAAGGTAAGACGGCTGACAACTACTTGTAACTGAACTTGCCTTTTACGACGTAAATCAAAATATGTTAAAAGGAGACGTCTTGACTTAAAGGTACCCTCGGAAGCGGCCGGGCGCGTAATAAGGGCGACAGCCGGCAATGAGGACGATACACTTGGCTTGGCGCCCCGCTACCTTACCATTTATTTTCTTTCCACTGAATAATAGTGTGTTGGCTGTTTTTTTTCTCTAAACTGAGGTGTTGCAAATTAACCCGTAAACACGCGCTTATAGTTTTTGCGTGTGTCGCGTCGCGTCTATTATATGTGAATTTCGGAGTGGGGTGCCCCGAAGTAATAATCCTTTACGTTTTTATCGATTGGCCAGGTTTACAGGCAACATAGGCAAGCTCTCCATTTTTTTCAATCGTTTCTCTCTCTTGCTTTGGGAGTCAAGTTGGGCGAGCGAAAGGCGATGCGCCTCTAGATATGGTAGGCTCAATTTGTTTTATTTTTGTTTGATTGGGATTAATTATACCAACGGTCTCTCCGATTGCGTTGGCAATCTAATTCTTTATTGAACTTCAAGGCTATTCACGCTTTAATGTTCCAAAGTTTACAATTATTATGTTCTTTGCAAAAGTTTAGGAATCGGGTAATTTTTTCCTGGTGTATCGGTGACGTGCTGGACGAATCGAACTTTTGTGAGTGTTGGGAAAGAGGTCATATGGGAGGGGGGGATGCTATTTCGGTTTGTGTGCGCGTTCTGAACAGTGTTAACTTAGGGCGATCTGTAACACGTATGCAGGGGTCGTGATGTGTTGGGCGGGGGGCGTGCGAGGAGGTAAAGAGAGCCGCGACAAAGGACTCCCAGAACTCACAGTGTGCAGCGGTTCTGCGTTGTTACGGTTGGCCATGTTGGAGGGGTGGCTAAGAGGGGGAGGGAGATTTTACTGTAGATCTCAGGGGGAAATGTGATGTTAGGAGGCCAAGTGTTTTCAGCCTCCTATAGTTCACATTGCCAGAGGGTTTTTTAACCCTAAATTCACAGTCAATCCCATTTCAAGTAGCTTCAATGTCAATTAATTTGATCCCGAGGCAGGTACAAATATACTTCAGGGCAGTATTAATTACGAGAACTTATTTTAGTGAATGTTTACGGCCCGCCAACGAAGATGACCCGCATTTTGATGATAATTTTATTCTTGACGCTTATCAACAGGCTCCCATGGTATTTCATTGGTAGGAGCCGATTTTAATGGCTGGCCCTGAACCCACAAATAAGACAAATCTACTGGATCGGACACGTTCGCATATTAGAGCTTATGAACATGTATGATTACATTTTTATGAAGGATTTGAGGCTGTTATCAGAAATCTGCGACCGGGATCTGAACCCAACCAATATAGAAGTTTTCTTGCGTTCACTCTAGACAAACATAAAACCTTATTCACGGATAGATTACTTTCATAATAATCAACACAGATAAGATATAAAGATTAAAGACTGCAACTATGATGCCATAGCTGCTTATCTGATCATGCCGATACTTTTACTGATAATAGATTCTTAACTGGATTAGTTAATAGCCCTTCAGATGGCGTTTTCAGTATAAAGACTGGCCGACGAGGACCCGGTGTTTATAGCGGTTTATTGCGGAAACAATAAGATGTTTTTTTAATATGAAATCACAGTCGACCTCGAGGCTTGTATCGATGGGAAGCTTTTAAGCCTTCTTGAGAGGAAGCTTATATGGTTTTACGTCTCTCCTAAATTAAAACGCTCGTCAAAAACTGGAAGAGCCTGAATTTATAAAATCTTAAGGTGCTAGAGACAAGACAAGTTTCAGTGGATAGCTCAGAAAACGCCACATCGCGGAAACTATTACTTCGAAGGCTGATACAATAAAATATGCTGCTGAGAGGGCCCTCGAATAGCCCTTT